>NC_035435.2:103013895-103282101 GCF_002127325.2 Helianthus annuus | reverse complement strand
TGACTTTGTTGATTTACATCTAATGACTTAAGTTGCTTTCTGATTATTGCTATTATACATACATGTGCATCACATATTGCATAATGACATACCATTATTGCATACAAACTTTATTGATTCAAATGATGCACAAAACAAAGGTAGCACAGTTATCAGACAAATCAGAAAAATGCTGATGGAGTCCAGTGCATATACAGATATTGTATTGAGGCACAGAATGTGCCAGAAACCAGGAGTTACACTAGCATAGTGTGTAGGAAAGTAAGGACACAAAACTGCCTTCCTAGTGATAGTTTAAGTGCCAGAAAGTGCCTGAAACTCACATAAACTGCAGAATTCTGCAGAAATCAGCAAAAATCAGCATTTAAACACTTTAATATCATGCAGAAATATGGTTAAATGATCCAGAATGCTTTCCTAAGTATTGGGAATCAAAACAGTCACAAAAGGTAACATAAAGCTCACTAAACTGCATAGTTTAGCACCATAACGAACTGGTAACCAACTGAATAACGACACTACCTGAAACACCATAACACACTATTTAACATCTAGTAACTAAATAACCTAACTAAATACTTGATTTTCAACCATATAAACTAACTAATGGTTACAACCCAGCCTAAGACCCCCCCCCACCCAACCTATAATCGGCCAACATAGTGGCCCCACTCAAGATTTTATTTGCATTTTATAATGGATCTTGTTTTAATTAACTAAACACATTACACATTAGATTTTTCATTGTAGAAGTATTATAAGTGAAACCAAGAGATCATAACCTTCACATTTCTTCACAAACTCAACACACACTCTTCTCTCTTCCTCCTCCCTCACTCTCGGCTGAACATCACCACCCACACCATCATCATCTTTCAAGTTTCATCCATTCTACATATATACAAAGGTGTAAGAAGGTGTATAAGGAAGCTTGGAGCTTTTGGAAGTTGAAGGACCACTCACACAAGCTTTTATCCACTTCATTTTCATCTAGTGATCATTCCTAGCCTTGAGCTAGTAGTAAGATCATTCTACTCTTCATTTTACATCTTGTTTTGGTGGTTAAAGAATGATACAAGTTGTTAATTGTCACACCCCGACCACGTAAAACAACAAAACGTGGCGGAAACGTCGGGGAGTGTTGTAACAGAATCATTGTTTCACAACCATGGAATAAATAGTTTCGTTTTATTGAATTATTGAACTAAATGTTTTGATACAAATTAGATAAATACAACTATTATCCTCCAAGTTTTAAAGTCGCTAAGGCCTTGTCCATTCCTATGTGAGAATACACCAATATCATCAATCAAGCATCATCAACTATTGTACCTGAAACACATGTGAAAATAGGTACGTCAGCATAAAAATGCCGGCGAGTACATAGGTTTTGTATGAGTTTCAGATTCATGGCTCGTTTTACATATTGCAATACTTATTTAAAAACCTTGTTTTGAAAAGTATAGTATTGCGACACAAATAACCAACTCAAATCAAATTGGTTATATTTTATAAAAAAATCTCGTAGCCATGATTCTTAACCCCAAAACATTTGTTTAATTAAATCCAGATTTGTAAATCGTTTATGGAATAAAACTCGAATAGTATAATATATTGTCGGAAAACCTTGTATTACAACTTTGTTTTGTTTACCATTGCCCAAGTGATCTAGATAACGCAACGATATATAATGTATTAAAAGCACTTATATATAGGAAGTACCAGCGGCGTATCCACCATGCTTTTAACACATTATACCCGCCCCGTTACCTAATCACTTCCCTAACCCAACGGTTCAAACAGATTCAAACAGTTCGTGTCAATCAACGGTTACAAACGGTTCACATAGTCAAAAAGTCACATACGGTTCATATAGTCAAATGGTTACAAACGGTTCACATAATCCAACGGATCATCTAGTCAACGGTTACAAACGGTTCACATAATCAACGGTTACTAACGGTTCACATAGTCAAATGGTTACCAACGGTTCATATGATCAAATGGTTACAACGGTTCAAATGATCATATGGTTACAACGGTTCAAAATGTAAAAAAATGTGTCCATATGCTGGATGAGCATATGCGACAAAATGTAGTATATGGAAATCAATGTGCTAGCATGTTAAGTGAACATACATAGCAAAACATAATGAAATCGTGTACTAATAATGTACTATTGAACATAGTAAGTATATGATATAAAAACATGGGAAACATGAAAGTATCAAGTAGGCACATGTGTTCCACCCCAAAACAGTTTGAAAACAGTAAAAGAGGGGACTATGTACTCACCTGAGGGTGCTTAGAAGTCTTGAACAACAACCAAGCAAAGCTAGAGTGATCAGGGAATCAAACGGCACCCTATATAGGTAACTATGTAAATAACCGGACCTAAATCGGGAGATAGGATAGAATGAGGTTCTATAAATCAAATGAGTAATTGAACTCATATGGTATGATTTAATAGACCCTACATTCTAATTGAAAGGCCTACCTAAGTGCTTTTGACCCGTTTCGACACGTTATGGTAACATATGCTACTATAAGGCGTCGTTAGCGTAGAACTATGTTCGGATGGTTAACTATGTGCTATGCCAAGTCTTACATGCCCAATTATCCCTAAACATGTTACTAAATCAGATTACTTGTCAAAAATATGTTCACATAGGCAAAATACGGATTTTAGCTTCAAAAGGGCATTTTGGTCATTTCCTATGGGCATACAAGCTAACAAGCAAATGACTAACCAATCCTATGTGATCATAAGGTATAACCTCAGTGGTTATTCCCTATGCAACTATGATCACTAACTAAGCTTGGTCGGATCCTAAAGATCGACCAAACGGGTCGGGTTCGAAAGGCTAAGCGGTTGTTTAGTCCGCTTATCTTACGACCCTAAACAAGCACAAACTAATAGTGTCGAGTTAGACATGTCAAAACATGTCTAACCTACTGACTTGGTATCAAAACAAAGTGTTTTGATACCCTAAAGTAGTTCCGTTGCAAAATGCGTGCTAAAACGCATTTTGACCGAAACTTTGACTCGACACTACAACTAGATAACGTGGTAATCAGCGGTTATAATCGCGAAGGATTATAACTATCGTGATTACAATCACGTGTCAAAGTTCAATTGAACTTTGACTTGACCAATAGATGGTCAAAACCGAAAGTCAAACTGTTGGCCAAACGTTTGACTTTCTGCACTACAAAAGGAAAAAGGAAATAAAAAGAATGAAAGAAGCTCACAATAGTCCTTGCTATCTTTTCTACAAAGAAGACAAGTCCCAAATGCTTGAGAGAGAGCTCCAAAGCAGATGTGAAGAGAGGAAATGAGGAATGAGCAAATGAAACAATGAAAGTGTTGGCTATTTATACTTGAGGGAAGTTCATAGGATCACAACAAGTGTTTTGTTTAGCCATTAAGGAATAAATCTCATCCATACAAGTGTTAGGAGCAGGTGCAAAGCCTTGGAGAACACTTAAACTTGCTCAACACACCAAGAATTTACCAAAACAGCCCCTGAATTTGCAAACAGATGCTGAAAACACACTTTCTGCCCAGATGAGGCGCTCGCGTAGCGCTAGGGCATAGGCCTTAGGGCTCGCGCTACGCTAGCATGTATCAGGTTCAGCAAAGTTTCAAAATTGACAGAAATGGTCCCTGCACGTGTTTAAAGCCTTTTTCGATGCGTTTAAACCCCGTTAACCTCATTTCAAGGCTCTAAAATGAAGTTAAAGCATAGGGGACTCAAAACATGCTCAAAAATATCTCGGATGTCGGTTCGTTTGATCGTACAATCGCGTTGTTCGGTTAATTACGACGGAAGTCGTAACGAACGCAAAATCGATCCAAATTAAGCGACGAATGGAATTTTTGCATGGCGATCACTAAAATAAAAATATTTTAGTGTGTACAAAAATTTTGGATGTCCAGATGTGTCCAGAACGTAAGATATGCGCGAAAATGCAAACTTACGCCGTTTATGACACTTTTAGTCCCTGTAAGATCATATAAGCATGTTTTCACACACCAAACCATCCAAAACTTATTTCTAAGTTATGTAAAGGTTATTTAAGGTATGTTAAGCCTATGTCACTATTCCGGAGTGTTTGTTGCATTAAACTGGTTATATTTACGCATCAGATCGTGTATAACCTTCCAGAAAGCGACTTAAAGCCCGAAATCGAACAAGAATTGATATGTGCAAATGATACACATATTTTCACAATTCCCAAGTATGAAATACAAAATTTCATTGGTTTGGCATTTGTTTGACGGTCACAGTGACACAGGTGTCACAGTCTCCCCTACTTTAGGAAATTTCGTCCCGAAATTTATTCGTAGGAGTCTGTCTGTGACTTTGTGTCAAATAACCCCTAGAGATATGCAAAGCATAATCCTATCATTTCCTTAACGGACATTCTTCAGAAACGAAAATGAACAGACGGAGTCATTTTCAACAGATGTTTCCTCAGAAACGGAAATGAAAAGGTTAATCAGACGGATATTCATTTCCTTCAACGGATATTCTTCAGAAGCGAAAATGAATGGATGATCCATTTTCAACAGATGCTTCCTCAGATTCAGAAATGAAAAGGATATTCAAACGGATATTCATTTCCTTGAACGGATATTCTTCAGAAGCGAAAATGAATGGATGATCCATTTTCCTCAACGGATTCTTCATCAGAACAGAAATGAAAAGGATATTCAAACGGATATTCATTTCCTTCAACGAATATTCTTCAGAAGCGAAAATGAATGGATGATCCATTTTCCTCAACGGATTCTTCATCAGAACGGAAATGAAGGATTAAACAAACGGATATTCATTTCCATCAACGGATATTCTTCAGAAGCGAAAATGAATGGTTGATCCATTTTCTTCAACGGATTCTTCATCAGAACGGAAATGAAGGATTAAACAAACGGATATTCATTTCCATCAACGGATATTCTTCAGAAGCGAAAATGAATGGTTGATCCATTTTCTTCAACGGATTCTTCATCAGAACGGAAATGAAGGATTAAACAAACGGATATTCATTTCCATCAACGAATATTCTTTCAGAAGTGAAAAATGAGTAGCTAGTTCATTTTTCTTCAACGGGTGCTTCATCAGAATTGGAAATGAACAAGGTTCACTCAAGGCACATGACAAAACTCGCTGTGGTTTCTGTGCACTAAATTCCATAATTATGTAGGCCTCCATAATTACGTAATTCCTTGCACAGTCTGCACAGTTCATTTCATAATGTGTAGGGGAAGAAAAATCAAACTTGTGATGAGTGTGGCTAGACTACCATAGGGTCCTTTTAATTAGATCAACAAAAGATCTCTTTAATTAGACCACTCAAGGAGTCTTTTCAGCTATATCATCACATGATATTCCTAACCAGAATTTTGGATCAATCTGTTTAACTAGACCACTCAAGGGGTCTAATTATGGAATAGTACTTCATAACCCAAGGGACTCAACTCCAACGTAGAAGTCCATTAAGGATTTAAGATAGTACCTTTGGATATCCTACTATGAATCCCTTATACGAAGATATGGAAGATTCTACGAGGATTTGGATAACAAAATTGGATCACAAAAACATAAAAGGGAGAACATAAGCATATAATCACATAATTGTTTAATTTGGCCTTTAAATTGTTATCTTTGAACGCGGATACTTAAAGCATACCAGGAATCCAATCCGTGGATTTCATTTGGCACTTTAATCATTTTCAAGAATCTATCTATGAAGATAGGAAAATCTTAATAGGAATTCGGCTTTGTCCTTATTGAATTGTAATGTACGTATTGAATCATACAAAGAATTCAATTAAGGGCTCCGATGAACGATACCCATCCACAAGGATCTAATTATGAGGATAGAAAGATCCTACATGGATTTTGGAATTTGTGTAACGAGAGGTGTTCCGACACCTTGCACTAGGCGTGCTTACGTCGATACACAAGGTAGAAAGTTCATGAGGTTGAGGCACTAGATATGCCAAGGCGACATATGAAGCAGAATTTGAAGGTTGAGTAGCAGCAGGATTGGTAACAACTTTGCTTTGGATCGCAAAGCGGCAGATGTTAACCAAATGTCCCCATCGTCCACCGTGGGTACATTTGAAATAGGGTATTTGATTTGGGTGATGACGGTGGCATTGATTGCACCAAGGAGCAGTTCCCTTATACGGCTTCATCCCTGAGGCGAGTCATGGTGATAGCTAAAACAACGGTCCTCTGGAGTACGACGCCTACTTACTGGGTAGTTGCAGCACCTGGTTCGGACATTTGGGTGTTGTTGCGATGAAGAGGCATCTTGAAGACAATGGAAGGCATAGGAGGAAACAAGCAAAAGATAGCCAAAAGAGAATGACAACACATGAAGATTGTGACCATTTGTTTGTTACCAAAGGCAAACAAATGAGAGAGTGACTAATCAAAGTAAGCGGGTCAATATAATGTATCGCGAAGACATGCTCGCCTATAAGTGGACACTCACCCCAAGAGTTCCCAGGTAAGAGTGACTGGTCCGATACTGCGGATTTGTACGAACACTCTAGCCTTAGACAGAAGACCCAGGGTACAGGCATCCACTCTTCCAGTTTGCACGTGTTCACATTATTTGGACCCAAACTTTGACGAGTTTGAAAACTCAAGAGGCACTAAGCCAAATATGAGTCAAACTGGAAGGGTTCAAAACCTTATAATAAATCATCCTAGAACAGATGATTAGTTTTCAAGGCAGATCAATTTATGTTCTTATTGTGGTTGTCACTTAAGGATAAGTGACGGTATTGTTTTATGACTAAACGCAAGTAAACTCGCGTTAGGGTCCTAGGAAGGTTATAGTCTAGGTCAAAGCATTACTAATAACCTAATTCCCTATAACCATTGGCTCTGATACCAACTTTTCTGTCACACCCCGACCACGTAAAACAACAAAACGTGGCGGAAACGTCGGGGAGTGTTGTAACAGAATCATTGTTTCACAACCATGGAATAAATAGTTTCGTTTTATTGAATTATTGAACTAAATGTTTTGATACAAATTAGATAAATACAACTATTATCCTCCAAGTTTTAAAGTCGCTAAGGCCTTGTCCATTCCTATGTGAGAATACACCAATATCATCAATCAAGCATCATCAACTATTGTACCTGAAACACATGTGAAAATAGGTACGTCAGCATAAAAATGCCGGCGAGTACATAGGTTTTGTATGAGTTTCAGATTCATGGCTCGTTTTACATATTGCAATACTTATTTAAAAACCTTGTTTTGAAAAGTATAGTATTGCGACACAAATAACCAACTCAAATCAAATTGGTTATATTTTATAAAAAAAATCTCGTAGCCATGATTCTTAACCCCAAAACATTTGTTTAATTAAATCCAGATTTGTAAATCGTTTATGGAATAAAACTCGAATAGTATAATATATTGTCGGAAAACCTTGTATTACAACTTTGTTTTGTTTACCATTGCCCAAGTGATCTAGATAACGCAACGATATATAATGTATTAAAAGCACTTATATATAGGAAGTACCAGCGGCGTATCCACCATGCTTTTAACACATTATACCCGCCCCGTTACCTAATCACTTCCCTAACCCAACGGTTCAAACAAATTCAAACAGTTCGTGTCAATCAACGGTTACAAACGGTTCACATAGTCAAATAGTCACATACGGTTCATATAGTCAAATAGTTACAAACGGTTCACATAATCCAACAGATCATCTAGTCAACGGTTACAAACGGTTCACATAATCAACGGTTACTAACGGTTCACATAGTCAAATGGTTACCAACGGTTCATATGATCAAATGGTTACAACGGTTCAAATGATCATATGGTTACAACGGTTCAAAATGTAAAACAGTGTGTCCATATGCTGGATGAGCATATGCGACAAAATGTAGTATATGGAAATCAATGTGCTAGCATGTTAAGTGAACATACATAGCAAAACATAATGAAATCGTGTACTAATAATGTACTATTGAACATAGTAAGTATATGATATAAAAACATGGGAAACATGAAAGTATCAAGTAGGCACATGTGTTCCACCCCAAAACAGTTTGAAAACAGTAAAAGAGGGGACTGTGTACTCACCTGAGGGTGCTTAGAAGTCTTGAACAACAACCAAGCAAAGCTAGAGTGATCAGGGAATCAAACGGCACCCTATATAGGTAACTATGTAAATAACCGGACCTAAATCGGGAGATAGGATAGAATGAGGTTCTATAAATCAAATGAGTAATTGAACTCATATGGTATGATTTAATAGACCCTACATTCTAATTGAAAGGCCTACCTAAGTGCTTTTGACCCGTTTCGACACGTTATGGTAACATATGCTACTATAAGGCGTCGTTAGCGTAGAACTATGTTCGGATGGTTAACTATGTGCTATGCCAAGTCTTACATGCCCAATTATCCCTAAACATGTTACTAAATCAGATTACTTGTCAAAAATATGTTCACATAGGCAAAATACAGATTTTAGCTTCAAAAGGGCATTTTGGTCATTTCCTATGGGCATACAAGCTAACAAGCAAATGACTAACCAATCCTATGTGATCATAAGGTATAACCTCAGTGGTTATTCCCTATGCAACTATGATCACTAACTAAGCTTGGTCGGATCCTAAAGATCGACCAAACGGGTCGGGTTCGAAAGGCTAAGCGATTGTTTAGTCCGCTTATCTTACGACCCTAAACAAGCACAAACTAATAGTGTCGAGTTAGACATGTCAAAACATGTCTAACCTACTGACTTGGTATCAAAACAAAGTGTTTTGATACCCTAAAGTAGTTCCGTTGCAAAATGCGTGCTAAAACGCATTTTGACCGAAACTTTGACTCGACACTACAACTAGATAACGTGGTAATCAGCGGTTATAATCGCGAAGGATTATAACTATCGTGATTACAATCACGTGTCAAAGTTCAATTGAACTTTGACTTGACCCATAGATGGTCAAAACCGAAAGTCAAACTGTTGGCCAAACGTTTGACTTTCTGCACTACAAAAGGAAAAAGGAAATAAAAAGAATGAAAGAAGCTCACAATAGTCCTTGCTATCTTTTCTACAAAGAAGACAAGTCCCAAATGCTTGAGAGAGAGCTCCAAAGCAGATGTGAAGAGAGGAAATGAGGAATGAGCAAATGAAACAATGAAAGTGTTGGCTATTTATACTTGAGGGAAGTTCATAGGATCACAACAAGTGTTTTGTTTAGCCATTAAGGAATAAATCTCATCCATACAAGTGTTAGGAGCAGGTGCAAAGCCTTGGAGAACACTTAAACTTGCTCAACACACCAAGAATTTACCAAAACAGCCCCTGAATTTGCAAACAGATGCTGAAAACACACTTTCTGCCCAGATGAGGCGCTCGCGTAGCGCTAGGGCATAGGCCTTAGGGCTCGCGCTACGCTAGCATGTATCAGGTTCAGCAAAGTTTCAAAATTGACAGAAATGGTCCCTGCACGTGTTTAAAGCCTTTTTCGATGCGTTTAAACCCCGTTAACCTCATTTCAAGGCTCTAAAATAAAGTTAAAGCATAGGGGACTCAAAACATGCTCAAAAATATCTCGGATGTCGGTTCGTTTGATCGTACAATCGCGTTGTTCGGTTAATTACGACGGAAGTCGTAACGAACGCAAAATCGATCCAAATTAAGCGACGAATGGAATTTTTGCATGGCGATCACTAAAATAAAAATATTTTAGTGTGTACAAAAATTTTGGATGTCCAGATGTGTCCAGAACGTAAGATATGCGCGAAAATGCAAACTTACGCCGTTTATGACACTTTTAGTCCCTGTAAGATCATATAAGCATGTTTTCACACACCGAACCATCCAAAACTTATTTCTAAGTTATGTAAAGGTTATTTAAGGTATGTTAAGCCTATGTCACGATTCCGGAGTGTTTGTTGCATTAAACTGGTTATATTTACGCATCAGATCGTGTATAACCTTCCAGAAAGCGACTTAAAGCCCGAAATCGAACAAGAATTGATATGTGCAAATGATACACATATTTTAACAATTCCCAAGTATGAAATACAAAATTTCATTGGTTTGGCATTTGTTTGACGGTCACAGTGACACAGGTGTCACATTAATCATAAAGAACACTATGAATCAAGAACATGAAACTTGAACATAAGACTAAATTCATAAGAAAACAAGTTGTTTAAGTGTTGTTATGCTTATTGGTTGATTGATTGCTCATGTTTATGATGTTAAACATTATGTGAATCTTGCTAGATGGTGATTAAAGACATAATCTAACAAGATGAGAGGATGATTATGTTAAGATCAAAGTAATCATCCATATGTAAATCATGAACTTCAAGAGTAAATTGTTTTTCTTGTAAAGTGATGATCAAAGTGAATGTAAAGTCTTGTGAATCTATGATTTCAAGAATGATTTTTCAAGAAACCAAGTTAAAAATACAAGATTTACTTAAGCTTGGTTCTGAAAGGAATTAACCACATTTTTAGTGGTTAATCAAGTATAGAAGTATATATGTAGCAAGAAAAACTCAAGAAGAAACATTTTTAGAAAATTTAATTACAAGTTGTAAAGAACTAATTTCTTAAAAAGTGAAGTTTTATATAAACAACCACACTTTAAAGGGTAACTATGCCTACTAAACACACTAGTAAGTTACTATAAATTTTTGTAAATTTTCAAGTTCATAAAGTAGTAATTTATGCTTGATTTTGGCAAATTGGTAAGTGTTGATTGATTTATTGTTGATTGTGGTGATTTATCAAAGAAAAATGATATGCTTTGAAAGCATGGAAACCTCCGTTTTTAGGGGAAACTATGGCAAAATATTTCTAGAAATTTAACACTTAGAAAAATATTTTTCAACAAATAATTACAAGCATATTTTAAACCATGAATTTTTATGTAAAGTTTGCCATAATTTTTGTTACAAAAATTATAAATATTGGAGGTTGGTTTTTGTAAATAAAAGTGACTAAATATGTATTTAGGAAATATATATTTAGATGTCACCATGTGTGTGATTATTTGTATATTATGTGTATTAGTTATATTATTTTGGGACTTGAAATAATATAACTCACCAAAATGCCAAGATATTACAATCCAAAATATTACCAAGATTCCAAGAATATGAATATATAAATTATACCCAAAATATTGGAAAAACCAAACAAGGAATATAACTTACAAAAATATTCCGGAAAATTAATTCACAAGTATATTTTGTTAATTAGTATTTTGGACACCAAGAGAACAAAAATGTGATTTTTACAATTATTATAAAATATATCACATTTTTTGACAATGAGAAAATACATTATTTTTGGTAAGTAAAAATACATATATTTTCTTGGAAATTATTAGAAAATATATTATTTTTGGGAGAAAATATATGTTTTCTTAAGTAAACATAAAACACATTATTTTTGGGTGAAAAATAAGTTTGTGTATATTTTCCAAGTTAAACTTGAAAATATATTATTTTTGAAAGTTATATGAAATTTATAAATATTTTTGCCAAGGGAAAAATTATAAGTAATTTTTCTATGAAATATTTCTTAAAATATATATTTTGGGGATATATATATATATATATATATTGATGTATTTTTATTAGAAATATTACTCTGGAAAAGTTAATACAAAAATTAAGTATGAGATACTTAATAAACACAATTAGGAATGGCAATGGGCCGGGCTTGGGCCGGGTATTAGTAATCCCAGGCCCGTACCCGGTGCTAATTCTTTGTCCCATACCCGGCCCGTTACCCGTCGGGTATTTGTCGGGTAATTACCCATCTGGCATCTGGCATACCCGCGGGTATCGGGTATACCCGTTAATTTCTTAAAAATACTCATTGGGACAAATGTGCAATTTTTACTTTGATGTTTATATAATTTACTATTTTAATGACTATAACAAATGAAAATATGATTAATAATTTACATATCACATTCAGACCACATATACCAAACTAAATCAAAACGATTACTTAATTAAGTAATTGTATAGGACCACCTAATTGCATAAACATCCACGTAATAAAGCGTAATAGCTTCCATATCCAATAAACATGCTCAAAAATAAGTTATTTGTTCACTAAGAACCTGCTAAACACATATCTACATATGACTATAGAAAATGTAATAAGCACATGTACTAAGTTTATATATATGGAAGACACAAAGAAACGTAACTCAAAGACACTAATACCAAGTCAAGGCACGACCCGCTCGTCTAATAAACCGTAGTACGTTGTAGGTAGTCGTGCACACTAGTAGCAGCTTTGGGTTACATTAGATTCAGGACGCAAAACTGTGAGTTCATGTCCCCCTTTTCTTTTAACTGTTTTCGGTTTTATAACTTCGGGGGTGAAGTACATGTTACAAACTGTTTACATACGATTACATTTGGTATGGTTAGCTAAGGAAAGGTACTGCTAGATCATGTGAGTGGTAGGTACAACGCTTAATCCCCGTTGTAGGACCGAGGGACATGAGTGATAGATCTATTTGGGTGTAGTGAGCCCCACCCATGTGGATCGGGGTTTGGCCCATGAGGTGACTATGTCTTACAGCCGGAAGCCCGGTGCAAAATCTGCTAGGTTTGAGCCTTCCTGCATCACGTCACACATATTAATGGCCTTGCAAACCATTAATGATCTGTTTTCTTTGTTTGCTTTTATACCGGGTTTATAAAACATACAAACGATTTCAAAGGTTTATTCGTGCACACATACAAAACAAATGAACTCGCTCAACTTTTGTTGATGTTTTCAGACTACATGTATTTCAGGAAACTAAGTATGGATCTACGGGCGTTTGGAAATTTCAAGTGATGTTGGAAATAAAAGATGTCATCCGGTGTCTAAGGGTTTGGATTGTGTATCTTATCCTGGATAAGAGACATAATTCAAAGCCTGGTTTTATTAATGTCTTTTGTCGAGTCCTTATGGAACTCTAAAACAATTTGAATGGTTTGTAATGTAGATTTGAAATCTATGTTTGGATTCTAAAACATTGTTGTTGTGATGTTTTAAAACTTAATCAATGGATGGTCATCTTTGGTTTTATCATATAGTTGTTTGTTATGGTTGAATGCAATGATATTAAGCAAGTCACACATAATCACGCTTCCACAAAAGTCATGGTGTGACAGGCGGTTCTTCAAACACTTTCTATAATTAGGAAGAGATAACAACTGGTGTTGCAGGTTGTCGAAATTGGGGGTTGCAGGTTTTTACCAAAGTGAATGAGAAAGGAGAGGATACGAGGAAATGTGAGGAAGATTAAAAAAATAAAAAAAGAGCCAGACTTTATATGCTTATTTTTATTTATTGGGTCTTTGATTTATGCCCAATAGTGGCTAATCGCTTTTGCAGCATGGTGTAGTTTGCACAGGTTAATAGTGTGTAAAACAGCAAAATGCATAATATATGGTGTGCTAAACAACAAAACTATAATTCTTAACTTTATTTTTTTAATTAGTTTTTAAATAATTTTTGTTCTTTTAGCTTTTTTGGTTTTGTATGGTTTGTTTTATATCATGATTGTTTTTCATACTTTCTATTTCTTTTTTATTTTATTTTTTTTAAATTCTTTTATTGTATATAGAGCTTCATTAGTTGTGTATTAAAGTTTAGTTTACTTTTACATTTGGTGTTTCCTAGTATATATATGTCATTAGTTAAAATATAACAATTAAATGTTTGAAGTTATTTTTTTTGGTAATTGTGAGAACCGCTAAAAAAACTCACCAACCCTGAGGCAGTTAAAGGCATATACAAGCTTACTATTACGCCAAGCCCCTTGATGGTTCTAATCATATAAATTTTTAAATAACAAGTAAAACATAAAAGAGGAAGTAGGAGCCAATAGTCTTGTGGTATAGTGGTATGGTGATTCTCCACCATAAATGTGGGATCGTTTCAAAGCCATGCAAGTGTAAGATAATTTGGTGGTAATTAGGCATAAAAGACGCCTTTTAAAAAATATGAATCATCGATTGTAGGTAAATGATAGAAGATGGGCATTTAAATCTAAAACACATTAGTTTATTTTTCATAAAAATGTATTAATGATGAAACTCGTTCATTTGTTTTCACACCTACCAACCGAAACCACCTTGATGCGTGTAGCACTGTAATGGTATCTAAATAATATTATACACATTACCTACCAATACACGGTATGATTAACATGTGGATGTGATTTAGACAACCTTTTAACAGCCTGTCACTAGTTGTCACTAGTTGTAGCATCTCTCCTCCCTCCTTCACCCACCAACCCTGTTCCTTATAAATACAAGCTTGAGGCCTTCCTCCCTATTTCGGTTGATCCAATTGATCCATCCTTTTCTACTGCCATGCAAGAATAAAGTGGTGCATACACTTGCTTCGTTGGCCTTTGCACACAGAAAAGCTATCCGTTGCTAAACAAGGTATACAAGAGCTTATATAAATACATATATGTTTGTGTATAGCATCTTAATTTTTTAGAAAAAATCTTTTGATAGATGTGGTGCAAGTTACCTAAGTATAAGTTGATTACTTTTACAAAGTAATGTGTTTGTAGATTTGATTGTTTAGCACACTTGTCCTTTCTCTTATGTGTTTGTGTCAACGTTTTTAAAACCAAATCAATTGTTTCAACTGTTGAACCGGCCACTCTACTGGTTGTTTAGCATACTTTTAAAAACTAATGTGTTTGTAAATTTGATCGTTAGCATACTTGTCCTTTCTCTTGTGTTTTTGTGTTAATGTTTTTAAAACCATTTCAATTGTTGAACCGGTCACTCTACTGGTTTACTAATCAGACTAAACCAATACAAATAGCGTGTCTGGATTTTTTAGATGTTAAATCATATATAGAAAAGTATAAAGCACTAAACTTTTATATTACTTAATTAAATATATAATTAAACAAACAATTACCAACATATGTATGAATAATTTTACTGAAGAAAATTAAAGTTAATTCAGTTGTTAAAAATATCTTGACATAAACTAAATAAGAATTTTTCTAACACACTAATCAAAATGTGAGCTTCAGTGAAGCACTAATTTCTTCTTTGTACTTCTACAACAACTCACCTTCAAATTATAATGTTTAGAAAATTAGAAATTTACATAGGAAATTATAATATATTCCATCTCTTCCGTTCCACTCACACAACGATGGTCTAGGTCAGACAATGATCATCAACTTATTTATACCGAAGTGAATTGATAATTATGGGCATAATGCCCGAAGGGTAGTTTATTTACATAGGAAAGTATAATATATACCATCAGTATCAGGGAGGGACGGACTTAGAAGGTTAACAGGGGTAGCACGGGCTACCCCTCAACCCCCTCTCCGTGGTGTAGAAATACACCTTAACTCCATTTTCGTAGTGTAAAAATAGCTCTCAACTTCGTCTCCGTTATACAAAGGATACCCCTGGTCTAAAAAATAAAAAATGGGATACCCCTAAATTTTTGAGCTAGTTTCGCCACTAATCAGTATATTTGTTGTGTTTTTCAATATCCCTTTTTGATTTAGGAAAAAAGTAAACACATGCTATTGCTACTATGGACTCCAAGTATGTACCCTTTGTTATGTTAAGGTACACATTTAGTGTCCTCTTTGATTTTTTTTTTTTAACGGGAAATTTGAAAGTTTCCTCTTTGATTTATCTAGCGAAATTACTAAATAATTAGATACACATTATATTGCTCAAATCAAATGGAAAGTATGAGGCGGTCACATTTCTTTACATTCACATTTTGAAGAATAATGATCTTAACTTTGATAAAAGTGAGTAAAACAAGATTTAGTTCTGAAAATAAAAAGCAAGTGTTTATGTCAAAAGTTCTCCTTTTTGGTATTTATTCAAATTACTTTAAGCATTAGTACTAAAAATTTTATTTATTTATTTTGTATTGAAATTTGTTGTTTTGGAACATATTAATAAATATTTTTGAAATAAAACATTTATTGTTTCTAACAACATAATTTTGCTGTTTGTGTTTTGTTATTCTTAACTGTATTATTTCTTTGTATTATTTGTGCTTATTTTCCTTAAATAATGTAGAGTAACACTAAGTTCTTCTTAGTGAAAAATAAATTTAACAAATTTTAAATAAACTGTTTGCAGTTTGGGACTATATTAACTTAGAACTTGATTGTTGTGTTTCATTACTGTGATTAAAATTCTTTAATCCATGTCAGCAGATCTTCTTTACCCATATTTGACCAAGAAAAGAACCCTTCGTTGGAATTGGTGGTCTCGGAAAAGAAGTTGTGAATATATGGTAAAATCTCATTCCTTTTTATTTACTTATTCTTTCATTGGAGCTTCTTACAATTGTTTTATCTTGGTATTGTTTTTTATTAGTTTGATATACATGTCAAATTTGTGTTTTGTTATCTAATTTTCACATAATCATCTTTTAACATGATAGTATGGTGATGATTGATGATAACTAGACATGACTTTCAACTCAAATGTTGTAATGTACAAGTATTAGATGCATTTGGGATCAATTTGTACCTTTATTTAGCTCGACTATCATGAAGCACTTATTATGAATTTTATTAATAATTCAATCCAAAATTCATGTTTTTCTTACTAATTTGATTAGAAGAAACTACATGTTAGAGCATCTCCAACAAGGGAGGTTTAGAGTGGTTTTGGAAGAGCGGATGAGGATTTTCACAGACCACACCACTAGAGAAGGTGGTTCCGTGAGTGTTGGTTTGCTTAAGCGGACGAGTAAGAGGTGGAATTGTGGGGACCACCCACTCACAAACCTTTTATTTTGTTTTTAGTGTAAAAATGCGGTGTATGATGTGCAGGTTTGGAATGGTTTATTGTTATGGGTAAAAGTAGGGTTTGAAATGGTGGTGGTTTGGAATAATATGACATGCTGACTAGGCGGTCTTAGGGTTAGGTTGTTAGCTTTCCCGTTAGAATTAGGGTTTTGTATTATGTCTATTCATAGAGGTGGATTGTAAAATACTAGAGTTACAATATTAATAAAGTATCTCTTTTATCTTTAGAGTGGCAATTGGTAACTGAAAACTCTCTACCAATAATGCTTATGGATGTAGTAAGTGTTTGTAAACTTAACCCTAAATTAATCCATATGCATAGACTCATAAAACTAACAAATCTCATTTGCTTGTCTTGATTTCTAAACTAACAGGATCAATGGTTAGCAATGTTCTTGAACGTCATCTTGGGAACCATGACGGGTCTCTTATCGTGGTAAAAACTCATCTTCAAAAGAAAGTGACATTCATTATATGTTTGTTAAGCAAAGCTAAGAGTTGAGTTTATTCTCTAGCTTAAATTATCTGTTGTTTTGGTGGTTGTGCAGATGAAGGCAGAATTTGGCATACCAACACCATATGATATGGTCCATATCATATAACAAGGGAATGTTACTTCATTATAAGAAGTAATGAGGTGGATGATCGTTGTTGGTTGATTGTTGACGTGCCATCAAATCTCCCTAGAAAGCCATCTGCCTGTCTATGTGGGTGCTCAAATGTATGTAAATATTTGTATATATTCTAAATCCATACATTGCAAAAAAAAAAAGTATGTGTTTTTCTCATGTTGAAGTCCATGGTCGACACAAAGATGAAGATTGACAAAGGTATTTTAGATATTTTCTGGTAGAAAACTATTTATGTCAAAATGTGTAGTAGTCTATCTCGAATTTACACATTTTACAGCTAAGTTGCCTGTTTATATCTTCCCATTGATGGACATCATGAAGAACAACATCAAACATTATGACTACTTATGCCTTACTAGCTTAGCCATTATAAGTGCGCTCTTGAAGGTACTAGACACTTTTCAGGTTGCATCATTTGTGGTTAGTAATATTCTGATGTATAAAAAGGGACAATGATGTCATGCAGTGACACGAAGCTTAAGATTTCCGACCGGGAGTGCGGAAGTCACCGGACCTAAAAATTTCTATAAAACTGGGGGGTCGAAAACGTATATATCCAAAAATTTCTATACGAAAACTATATACTCTTCACTATTGAGCGAAAAGTTCAAGCTATACATGTAGAAATGCATCATATAGCTCGGTCGCATTGAATTCAAGATCAATAATTACATCTTATCCACAGTTTGCATGTCAGTGAATCTAAGTTTACGATTCCCACCAAGACAAGCTTTTAATGAAGCGATCAACAATACATGCTAAAGCTATTAAATTTGTGCAACATTCTTCTTTGCTTGACATGCTAAGTCTCTATAAGTCACCTAATCAATAAAAATGTTTTAAACACTTCTACATATCATTTAAATTGTAGTTCACAAAGTAATTAATATATATTAAAGGAAAAGAGTAGGTTAAAAAAAATCTCTTTCACTAGTTCTCCCCTCCCCCCCTCCCATACACACACGCACATCCACACACAAACAAACATGGTTGCAAAAGTTACTAGGCACTCCCTAGTCAGTCGACCGGGGAGTTGAGAGTACTCGGCCAAGGCGGATAATACTCGGAGGACATGTTAAATTATAAAGAAATTAGTTTTCAGAAGTTAAATATATGTCAAAAAAACATAAATTTACTAATATTTTATAACAAAATACGTTCTTTCTTTAAGATGATAGGCGTAGAAATTATGTTTTATTTTTTTAAGTCAAACTCGGCCCGTTGACCTACGAGATCCGACCGAGCAATTCCAAATTACTCGAAGTTGAAGAAAGTCGCATAGGCACTACTCGGGACCTTGTTTTACAACCAAAATACATATCTCTAATTCATGATGCAATCTATGAAAAAGGATAAAACATAACATGCACATGTGGAATGACAAAAGGCTGCAAATATAACCCTTCCTTTAAATCTCAAAACATGTAGATATGCACATTCGTGTGTATTGTGAATATAAATTCGCACATTATATATATATTAGGAGCCAACGATGATGAATAGTGTTTTTATTTTTTTATTATTTTAATTAGCTATGTTTGAATAACTTTTTGCTAATCTAGGTCATCATGTAAGCCTGACTCATCAATTCACTCTTTCTCTACCCTCCACATTTTTTCATCACACCTCCCTAAAACCAGCTTCATCACCACCTTAAACCAGATCTCAAAACAATTATTTTGCTTATAAGAACACAATACACCACTTTCTTTAAAACCTCCATCAAACTCGCCGTCAATTCAAAATGCAAACAAAAAAAATTCCGTCAAGAAGATATCCTGCCATCTACGGCCATTACACCACCATAAGAAGACAATGATGAGCAAGGTTACAGCGATGGCGGATCTGAACAAGAGCTGCAACAAAGACGGGGAATATGAACAAAATCTACAAAATGGTAGTGGGCAGCAGAGGATCCGGTAAAAGTTTGGGTTTTTTTAAGTTTTGGTTTTTTAACTCGGTTAAAAACTTAGATAGAGAAGATGCTATAACGATTGAGTTGTTTTGGGATGTAATAAGACAGACAATGACCTTATGTCTAAGTTTTTGTGAAGGAAGTACATATGTGCATGCCAAAGTATTGTAGGTCCAACTAGCGGAGGATCTAGTCGCCTAATCCTTGTATACGAACAAACCCGGTTGTGAAGAATCCAACCGAGTAAGCAAACCGAGATAAGAACACAATGACACGAGACCAGAACAATATTCAACGATTAAATCTCAAGTATATTAGAACCAGCAAGTTTGTTTTGATTACAAGTATTACACAAGATTATGCTTTCACAAACAAACTCTAAGTTCTCTCGTGTGTGTGTGCGCTCTCTGTGTTCTCTATCTTCACTTCTGTGTCTCCTACTATCTTCTGTCTTCATCCTGCCTATTTATAGCTACAAGTCAACGAAACATGAAGCACTCGACGAAACATCAGCAGCAGCCGACGAAAGTCCATCAGATGACATGACGACGAAACATTCATGGCGAAAAACCATGTCTGACGAAAGACATCAGGTCTTTCGTCATAAAGATAAATGGCAGGAGTTTCGTCAATGGGTACTGCACATGTTTTGTCATGCAGACTGGACTGGGATTTTCGTCATGTAGGAAAGGTCCAGGTGTTTCGTCATGTAGCCAAGGTGCAGGTGTTTCGTCATGTTACAAGGTTAGGTCTTTCGTCATGCAGAACTTTGATGCAGACAGCAGCAAACAATAGATAGTTCAGCAGCAAGCATCCACATTCAAAACAAAGTTGATTACAATCCGAGACACGACGGAGGATATCGAGTCTCGGCCTTCACTTCGTAAAGTACTCGAACCGAGCGAGCCGTATCCACAATTATGTCTCAACAAACTCCCCTTGGATGCTGCTCGTGAGGGTTCATCTTCCATGTCTATCATGTCGGAGGATCTTCAAAGTCTTCACGCGTCGTAATTAGAAAGTGTATCAACAAACTCCCCATTTCATTTAGGAAGTGTGTTAACAAACTCCCCCTTAAAATAAACTCCATTTTCAGCACTTAGATCCTTGAGGGGTTGATGATAGGTCAGCGGCAACTCGATCGTCTTTATCTTTTGAGTGCCTCCACATCGTGTCTGCATTCCGAAGCTAGTCTTCTATCATGTTCGCATCTGCACATACAACAAAGCTAACACGTAATGAGAACAACTGCATGGAATATAGTTAACATAAACAAACGACACCCATGTGACCAGTTTTCAATCAACTACCGTCCGACAGTTTGAAAGTTTAACAAATTCTTCAATTTTAGACTTTAACTTTCAAAACTTGCAAATTTCGACCGTTTATGAAGATTCAGTCGTTTTGGTTTTCGATCGGTTTCAGGACGAAGACTCGAGTTCCAACATCTGGTAATCAAAAGAAATTAGCAATAAAATCTTTTTGGCTTTTATAAAGTTTATATTAAAACACACCTAAAATCTTTTTGGTATTTTTGAATATTTCAAATTTAAAGACGGAAAGCAGTAAATAAATATATACAAAGATGCAGAAACTGGAAGCATTAAATAAATATTTACAGACATTCTTTTTGCGAGTTTGGAGGGTAAGATAATCATATCAGTGTACGGTCACGCCAAAACGCTCTTGTTGTTCAGTTAGCTAACATTTAGATAAGCATCAATAACGATTATCGGTATAGTTGTCCACTTAAGCTCAACTTATCAGATGTAGTCATGGCGAGGGGATACGATTAGTGTATGATTTATACTTACTGACCGGTGTTCATCCACACACGACACATTCCCGTATCAAGGTATGCACGAGAGTTCATCTTACTGCTGAGTATACCATTTATCATCTGTTTTGACGTATATGAAAAATGTGAGATACTCACTTATTTTGGATTGAAAACAAGCCCTATGTGATAAAATCACTTATTGATGAGGAACTTGATTTTCATATGCATGAGGGCACAGGAACAAGCCCGTGAACAAGTCAGTACAAACGTATAGCAAAGAGACGAACTTGACTCCCAGATAAATGTGATATATTATCACTTATTTTTGTGGACATGTGATTGTTGTGTGACAACCCTCATAATTACAGGTCTCCGTACAATTAATTAATATTGATAAATGCTTAATGATTCTGCTTAAATACAACTAATGATATAAACTGCTTTATGATTTATGTATCATACATACATGTGCATCACATTTCATACTGTCACAACCATTTATCACATACAAACTTTAGTGACATACATGATGCACTAAGCACAGTTAGTACAGTTACCGGATAACTCGGAAACATGCTGACAATGTCAGTACATAGACAGACAATGTTTTGAGACCACGTAAGGGCCAGAGACAAGTCACTTCACTAGTATGGAGTGTAGGGAAGTAAGGACCATAAAACTGCGTCACTAGGTGATAGTTTAAGTGTCGGAAAGTGCCTAAAACACACTCAAAGTGCAGAATTCTGCATTAATCAGCAAAAATCAGCATTTTAACATGCTAGTAACATGCAAAAATATGGAAAAATGGTCCTGTATGCTTTTCTAAGTGTCGGGAATTAAAATTGTCACAAAAGGGTACTTAATGAACACTAAACGAAATAACTTGACACTTTAACGAACCGGTATCTAACCGAACAACCGGACATTATCCGGAACACCAAAATATTGCTAGAAGCATTGTTTTGCTTTTTCTGAGCTAGTTATGGTTCCCGAACACCCGAACATACTACATAATGCAAGATACACTTAAAACACTAGACTTTTACACTTAACCTCCACTAATTACCTACACTTACCATCAAGTTACACTAAACCCCCCTCCCCCATATGATTTACGGCCCAAGTGGCCCCTACACTCATGATTTTCTAATCTTCCTAAATCCCCTCAAATCTTCCATAATCTTGTGTAAGATATGTCATGTACTATTAGGACATAGAAACCTTTGGACAATAGATCAAGATTGGTTATAAGTATCCAACACTTCATCATTTTCACATCACAAACTCTCTCACCCTCTCCCTCACTCTCGGCCGACCTCCTCCCACACACCACCACCATCATCAAACTTGTTCCGTCCATTTGAAGGTTAACTGAAGGTGTAAGAAGGTGATATAGTGTTGATGCAGATTTTGTGTCCGATGCTTGTCGAATAGATTAGTTATTATTTTACGCTGAATTTGTAATAGTTAGTGAAACGGTCTATCGAACGTGTATAGACCCGCTCGTTTGAAGTGGTCAAACGAGAGGGTTATTCGTTTGACCGTGTGTGTTTGCTAGACAAATTATGGTTGTATAATGTTTGGTGTCGAAGGATAAGGCATCGAAGGATTGTGTATATCCTTCGATGAGCTCGAAAGATATCCATCGAAGGATGAAGATGGACCTCGAAGGATATGTCATCCTTCGAGGTATATGTGTATCTTTCGAAAGCTGTTTGATCGACAGATGATCTATCGATCAGTCAGTTTGATCCTTCGACCATACAACCTATGTTGGGTATAAATACCAACACTTGGTCATTTTCAACACAAGAGAGAATAGGGGAGCTCATTTGAGAGTTCCCTGTGAGCTTCAGTGTGTCTGGGAGAGATCACCACTTGATCTCTCCCCGAATGTATACTCCTTTGGTATTAGTTCGGTTATCATGTAATCGGGCCGACTTGTAATGTTATACTACCGGATTAATACAAAGTTGTTTGTTTATCATCTCTTATCTCTTCCGTCTTTGAACATAATCACAAGAATCACGGTTTTGATCCCGAAATAGGGACCTACAATTGGTATCAGAGCCATGGTGCCCGATTTAGTAAATCTAACCGTTTACTAAGTCACATGTGCTCTAGATCTGTGATTTTTGTGCGTTTTTGTTCAAGATGTAAAAATGGTGAAAATGAGAAAAACTCAGATCTGGACCCGAATATTCAGATATGTGCTAAAACGAGTGTTGGGTTTTATGTTTTTCTCCTAAATATTCAAGTTATCATCATCAAAAATTATCTACAAAGTGTTTTCATAAATCTGCAGATTTACACAGCCTTCTGTGTTCTTGATGTTCTTGGTGTGTTCATACTTCAAAAGCTTAAACTGATTTCGAAGGGTCAGATCAACAATTCGAAAGATCCCTTTATCACCTAACAACTTCGAAGGGTCACTTTTACTCCTAAATAACTTCGAAAGATCAGCTCTGTTTTGTTTCGAAGGGTCATCTAAACAACTCGAAAGATCACCATTACTTCTCAACTGTTTCGACCTCAATCACCTTTACCCCTCAACAACATCGAAGGATCATCACAATCCCCAACAACCTCGAAAGATCAAACATGTTCGAAAGATAGAAACTGATGTTTGTGAAATCCAGATCTGTGAATCATCTTTCGAGACCGGTTTGGTGTTTGTCTTTCGTTTGAAAGATCAGATCTGATAAGTTCGAAAGATCTGTGCTCGAAAGATCTGTGCTCGAAAGTTAATCCTTCGTCAATCAGCTTTCGTTTGTTGATGACGGCTGATGTGTGGCTCTTGTCAGCTGATAGAAGAAGACCTGATTGTTTTGGTGGGTATCGAAAGATAGAGAAAAGAGCTGCTGGTTTTTTGATTGTATCGCAGAGAAAGAGAGGGGAAGACACACTTGGCGGCTGTACATGAGTGATGTCGGCTGGTGATGTTTTTAAAAATTAGGGTTGTTGACTTTTGAGGAGAGTGAGGACTGTTTGTGGTTGTCTAGGTTTCCTTCCATTTGGGCCCAGTTATATGACCACATAAAAGCAGACTAGAAAAGTCGGGGTTTGATGGGTCATTGGGCTGCATGATTGAAAATAAGAATGAGTGTCTTTTGGGCTCATTTTTTTTGGAGCCGGTTCTACTCTTTGATTTAAATTCATGATTTTAAATGTTTAGTTGAGGCATCTAAAAGTTGAATTTAAATTCAAAAGTTGTTCTAAAATCATGATTTTAAATTCAATTTTTTATTTGTTCAAAAGTTGAATTTAAAATTGTGGTTCGGCATTGGATAATGGACCAAATGTGTAAGTTGCAAAGTGGGGTTGGGTATTTGCGGAGTTGATTTGAATCGCGCTCCTAATATCAAGGTCAAAATTCGTATAGGTTTTGGGAGCGCGCGGGATGATGCGGCATGATGAAAACAAGAGATGATGAAAACTTGATTTTTGAAAAATGTGGGGTAGTCACGGTTACCGATGCAAATGGCAAAAAAAATGGTAACGCGACTATTATGGGCCAAAAACGGTATGTTCACTTCCGCACGTCAATATTTATGATTGTTACCGGTTATTCGTAAATGTTCGAAAGCATTTTGTTTATTGTCATATTCTCGCATTTGAAAACGAACGTATGAACCTAGAATGTCAATACCGGTCCTAACGAGTTCACAAAGTCTTTGGAGGGATACAAGTCGGATCATACGGGGTACTAGGGGACGTTCTTATTCAACTAGAATATGCAAAGAAGAAAGTCGTTTTCGTGAATTTTCGGAACCGAGAACATTCAATGAAGATTGATGACAGTTCCGCTCAGTGGAGGGAATTGGTGAACATTTGAAGATAAATTCTACTCAGTGGAGAGAATTTGTTATGTGAAATTGACGACAGTTTCTTTGAAGTGGAAAGAATCTGTTAAGGTTTAGAGATTTTACCAAAGAAATGGGGGGATAAAAATTTCCATATGTTGAATTTCTTCGGTAAATTTCTAAACGCAATCATAGGTGGTAGAGTTTGTGATTTTCTGGTGATACAAACGGTTTTGCGTGGAATGTTTTGCACAGACACATATTTGAGGATTTTAATTAATTCTCCAGCCAGCGTGAAGAGTTTTGCACGGAAACATACAGGTATCTAAAGTCGACAGTAGTGTCAAAGCGTTGTTTACTGAAGACCTGGGGAATCCTTATGGAAGTTGATAGTTCAAGGCTGAAGACCTGCAAGATTCGGTTTTGGGTTTGATGTTTCTTTGGGATTTTACAGGGATCTGGGGGTAACTCAATTCGTTGAGTTTGCAAACGATGTACTTGGTCAAGCTGACTTCCTGAGTACTGATGCTGAAGATCCGTAGTGCATTACGTGGTCAACTTCACAAAGGCGAGACAATGAGATCTGGATGTAGTTCAACTAAGCGTGCCGTTTGGTTGAGCTTGCAAGGGATACACTTGGTCTAGCTGACTTTCCTGAGTGTTGATGCTGAAGATTAAAGTGCATTACTTGGTCGATTCCACAAAGACGGTTTATAGAAGACAGTTCACCAGAAATCTCTATCAATGTAGTATGCTTGAAGATCAAGACTTGATGCAGTTTTTAAAGAATGGAACCCTTATCAAATGCCGGTTGGAGTATTGGAAGATCAGCGGAAGATCGGTCAATTGAGCCTTTTGAGGAAATTGCACAACACCCAACACGGATGCGCGTACTTTGAGGGGGAAATATTATACAAGGAGCATCAAGATACTACTTACCTGGATCATCGGTCAAGGGGGAATTTGTTAACACAGAGAAGATGAGTACTTGACTGAAGATCGATTGCAGTTGCATGTTCAGCATTCGACAGCAACAGACAAGGGGGAATTTGTTGATGCAGATTTTGTGTCTGATGCTTGTCGAATAGATTAGTTATTATTTTACGCTGAATTTGTAATAGTTAGTGAAACGGTCTATCGAACGTGTATAGACCCGCTCGTTTGAAGTGGTCAAACGAGAGGGTTATTCGTTTGACCGTGTGTGTTTGCTAGACAAATTATGGTTGTATAATGTTTGGTGTCGAAGGATAAGGCATCGAAGGATTGTGTATATCCTTCGATGAGCTCGAAAGATATCCATCGAAGGATGAAGATGGACCTCGAAGGATATGTCATCCTTCGAGGTATATGTGTATCTTTCGAAAGCTGTTTGATCGACAGATGATCTATCGATCAGTCAGTTTGATCCTTCGACCATACAACATGTGTTGGGTATAAATACCAACACTTGGTCATTTGCAACACAAGAGAGAATAGGGGAGCTCATTTGAGAGTTCCCTGTGAGCTTCAGTGTGTCTGGGAGAGATCACCATTTGATCTCTCCCCGAATGTATACTCCTTTGGTATTAGTTCGGTTATCATGTAATCGGGCCGACTTGTAATGTTATACTACCGGATTAATACAAAGTTGTTTGTTTATCATCTCTTATCTCTTCCGTCTTTGAACATATTCACAAGAATCACGGTTTTGATCCCGAAATAGGGACCTACAATTGGTATCAGAGCCATGGTGCCCGATTTAGTAAATCTAACCGTTTACTAAGTCACATGTGCTCTAGATCTGTGATTTTTGTGCGTTTTTGTTCAAGATGTAAAAATGGTGAAAATGAGAAAAACTCAGATCTGGACCCGAATATTCAGATATGTGCTAAAACGAGTGTTGGGTTTTATGTTTTTCTCCTAAATATTCAAGTTATCATCATCAAAAATTATCTACAAAGTGTTTTCATAAATCTGCAGATTTACACAGCCTTCTGTGTTCTTGATGTTCTTGGTGTGTTCATACTTCAAAAGCTTAAACTGATTTCGAAGGGTCAGATCAACAATTCGAAAGATCCCTTTATCACCTAACAACTTCGAAGGGTCACTTTTACTCCTAAATAACTTCGAAAGATCAGCTCTGTTTTGTTTCGAAGGGTCATCTAAACAACTCGAAAGATCACCATTACTTCTCAACTGTTTCGACCTCAATCACCTTTACCCCTCAACAACATCGAAGGATCATCACAATCCCCAACAACCTCGAAAGATCAAACATGTTCGAAAGATAGAAACTGATGTTTGTGAAATCCAGATCTGTGAATCATCTTTCGAGACCGGTTTGGTGTTTGTCTTTCGTTTGAAAGATCAGATCTGATAAGTTCGAAAGATCTGTGCTCGAAAGATCTGTGCTCGAAAGTTAATCCTTCGTCAATCAGCTTTCGTTTGTTGATGACGGCTGATGTGTGGCTCTTGTCAGCTGATAGAAGAAGACCTGATTGTTTTGGTGGGTATCGAAAGATAGAGAAAAGAGCTGCTGGTTTTTTGATTGTATCGCAGAGAAAGAGAGGGGAAGACACACTTGGCGGCTGTACATGAGTGATGTCGGCTGGTGATGTTTTTAAAAATTAGGGTTGTTGACTTTTGAGGAGAGTGAGGACTGTTTGTGGTTGTCTAGGTTTCCTTCCATTTGGGCCCAGTTATATGACCACATAAAAGCAGACTAGAAAAGTCGGGGTTTGATGGGTCATTGGGCTGCATGATTGAAAATAAGAATGAGTGTCTTTTGGGCTCATTTTTTTTGGAGCCGGTTCTACTCTTTGATTTAAATTCATGATTTTAAATGTTTAGTTGAGGCATCTAAAAGTTGAATTTAAATTCAAAAGTTGTTCTAAAATCATGATTTTAAATTCAATTTTTTATTTGTTCAAAAGTTGAATTTAAAATTGTGGTTCGGCATTGGATAATGGACCAAATGTGTAAGTTGCAAAGTGGGGTCGGGTATTTGCGGAGTTGATTTGAATCGCGCTCCTAATATCAAGGTCAAAATTCGTATAGGTTTTGGGAGCGCGCGGGATGATGCGGCATGATGAAAACAAGAGATGATGAAAACTTGATTTTTGAAAAATGTGGGGTAGTCACGGTTACCGATGCAAATGGCAAAAAAAATGGTAACGCGACTATTATGGGCCAAAAACGGTATGTTCACTTCCGCACGTCAATATTTATGATTGTTACCGGTTATTCGTAAATGTTCGAAAGCATTTTGTTTATTGTCATATTCTCGCATTTGAAAACGAACGTATGAACCTAGAATGTCAATACCGGTCCTAACGAGTTCACAAAGTCTTTGGAGGGATACAAGTCGGATCATACGGGGTACTAGGGGACGTTCTTATTCAACTAGAATATGCAAAGAAGAAAGTCGTTTTCGTGAATTTTCGGAACCGAGAACATTCAATGAAGATTGATGACAGTTCCGCTCAGTGGAGGGAATTGGTGAACATTTGAAGATAAATTCTACTCAGTGGAGAGAATTTGTTATGTGAAATTGACGACAGTTTCTTTGAAGTGGAAAGAATCTGTTAAGGTTTAGAGATTTTACCAAAGAAATGGGGGGATAAAAATTTCCATATGTTGAATTTCTTCGGTAAATTTCTAAACGCAATCATAGGTGGTAGAGTTTGTGATTTTCTGGTGATACAAACGGTTCTGCGTGGAATGTTTTGCACAGACACATATTTGAGGATTTTAATTAATTCTCCAGCCAGCGTGAAGAGTTTTGCACGGAAACATACAGGTATCTAAAGTCGACAGTAGTGTCAAAGCGCTGTTTACTGAAGACCTGGGGAATCCTTATGGAAGTTGATAGTTCAAGGCTGAAGACCTGCAAGATTCGGTTTTGGGTTTGATGTTTCTTTGGGATTTTACAGGGATCTGGGGGTAACTCAATTCGTTGAGTTTGCAAACGATGTACTTGGTCAAGCTGACTTCCTGAGTACTGATGCTGAAGATCCGTAGTGCATTACGTGGTCAACTTCACAAAGGCGAGACAATGAGATCTGGATGTAGTTCAACTAAGCGTGCCGTTTGGTTGAGCTTGCAAGGGATACACTTGGTCTAGCTGACTTTCCTGAGTGTTGATGCTGAAGATTAAAGTGCATTACTTGGTCGATTCCACAAAGACGGTTTATAGAAGACAGTTCACCAGAAATCTCTATCAATGTAGTATGCTTGAAGATCAAGACTTGATGCAGTTTTTAAAGAATGGAACCCTTATCAAATGCCGGTTGGAGTATTGGAAGATCAGCGGAAGATCGGTCAATTGAGCCTTTTGAGGAAATTGCACAACACCCAACACGGATGCGCGTACTTTGAGGGGGAAATATTATACAAGGAGCATCAAGATACTACTTACCTGGATCATCGGTCAAGGGGGAATTTGTTAACACAGAGAAGATGAGTACTTGACTGAAGATCGATTGCAGTTGCATGTTCAGCATTCGACAGCAACAGACAAGGGGGAATTTGTTGATGCAGATTTTGTGTCTGATGCTTGTCGAATAGATTAGTTATTATTTTACGCTGAATTTGTAATAGTTAGTGAAACGGTCTATCGAACGTGTATAGACCCGCTCGTTTGAAGTGGTCAAACGAGAGGGTTATTCGTTTGACCGTGTGTGTTTGCTAGACAAATTATGGTTGTATAATGTTTGGTGTCGAAGGATAAGGCATCGAAGGATTGTGTATATCCTTCGATGAGCTCGAAAGATATCCATCGAAGGATGAAGATGGACCTCGAAGGATATGTCATCCTTCGAGGTATATGTGTATCTTTCGAAAGCTGTATGATCGACAGATGATCTATCGATCAGTCAGTTTGATCCTTCGACCATACAACCTGTGTCGGGTATAAATACCAACACTTGGTCATTTGCAACACAAGAGAGAATAGGGGAGCTCATTTGAGAGTTCCCTGTGAGCTTCAGTGTGTCTGGGAGAGATCACCACTTGATCTCTCCCCGAATGTATACTCCTTTGGCATTAGTTCGGTTATCATGTAATCGGGCCGACTTGTAATGTTATACTACCGGATTAATACAAAGTTGTTTGTTTATCATCTCTTATCTCTTCCGTCTTTGAACATAATCACAAGAATCACGGTTTTGATCCCGAAACAGGGACCTACATATAGGAAGCTTGGTGTTTGCGGATCATCAAGGACCTCTTTCGTTAGCTTTTATCCATCACTTTTGTCTTCACCAACAACTAGTGATCTTCCCTAGCTTAAAGCTAGTAGTAAGACCCTCTTGATCCTTGTTTACTTCTATTTTTGCTTGGTTAAAAGACATATTATGTTGAGAATCACTAGAACATTAAAAGACATACACATGAATCATGAACATAAAGCTTTCATATGATGAAATCTTGTTGAAATAGTGTTGTTTAGTATATATATAATGATTGCTTGTTGATTACTAGAGATATTGATGTTGATCACTACATGGATCTTGCTAGATTGTGATTAAACACATGATCTAGCAAGTTAGAGGATGATTATGTGTTAACACAAGAAGATCATCCTCATACATAGACATGAACATGAAAACAAAATGATTTCTTGAAAAGTAATAAACAAAGTGAGCTAGTAAACTTATAGATCCAACATTTATGAATGATTTTCCAAGAAAACCAAGTTCAAAATATGATTTTTGGAAGATCATAGTTTTTACTTAAACCTACACTATATTTAGTGGAAAAACAAGTGTAGAGATACTAGTATAACAAGAAGGTTTAATAAATAAACATTTTGGTAAAATATGTTTACAAGTTGTAAACATCTAAAACCTTCAATAATGAAGTTTACCAAGTAGTAAATATATTTTGGAGGGAAACTAAGGCTATTAAACATTTACCAAGTTACTACAAATCTTTGTGAAAAGATCAAGTTCATGTTATTATGTAAGTTGAATAGTTTTTGCACTTGGTAAGTGCAAGATGTTTAGGGATTGATTTTTGATTATTGAGTGATGATTTTTGAAAAGAAAATGATATGCTTAATAGCATGGACACCTCCATTTTCAAAGGAAACTATGGCAAAATTTTCTAAAACTACAAACACTTAGAAAATATTTTCTAAACAAGCATTTGCAAGTATGTTTTAAACTATATTTTCCAATATAAACTTTGCCGTAAATTTTTGTAGCAAAAATACAAGTATTGGAGATTACTTTTTGTAAATAAAAATGGATAAATATATATTTAGAATATATATATCTTATATTAAGACACTTGTGTGAATATTTTTTTACTTTGTGGAATAGTTATATTATTTTAGGGTAATATAATATAACTTACAAATACGAAGAATTTACAACTCCAAAATAATACCAAAAATCACAAGGAATGAAATACATAAGTTACACACTTGATATTGTGAAACCGAACGCAAAAACGTAACTTACGAAATATTCCAGGAAATACTCTTATAAATATATTTTTGGTAAATATTATTTTGGAAATGAAGGAAGTGAAAATATGATTTTTGTAAATATTACTAAGTTATATCATATTTTCAACAAAGAGAAAATATATTATTTTTGGGAGATAAAAATATATTTTCCTAGTATATTTAGAAGATATATGATTTTTGGGAAAAATATATATTTTCTTGGAATACATTATTTTGGACAAAATATGGTTATATATATATTTTTTCCAAAGCGAGACTTGGAGATATATTAATTTGAGAATACGAATACGAGGATACGAAAGTACATATATAAAATACCCCCATCCTTGGGAAGGAAAATACGAAATTAAATACTTGAGAAGTATTAATACAAAAGTATTGATTTGACAATTATTCCAAAAAATTAAATATAATTTTAAGTTAAAATAATCATTTTAACAAATAATTATAACTTGGAATAACATAAGAAACGCAACTCAAAAACGTTAACTCTAAGCCAAGGCACGACCCGTTCATCTAATAGACGTTAGTACACTGTAGGTAGTCGTGTTTGCTGCGGAGGTATGAGTTGCTAGTTCTGAAGACGCAATACAGTGAGTTCATGTCCCCCTTTTCTTTTAACTGTTTTCAGTTTTATACTTCGGGGGTGAAATACATGTTACAATTAATACAAACGTTTTATACATGGTATGGATAGCTTAAGGAGGGTTTACTACTTGATCATGTGAAAGGTGGGTATAACACTTAAGGCCATTAATCCTCGTCGTAGAAACGAGGGACATGAGTGATAGATATATTTGGGTGTAGCGAGCCCACACCCATGGGGACCAGGATGGCCCATAGGGTGACTATGTCTTCCAGCCGGAGGCCCGGTAACAAATTTGCTAGGTTTGAGTCTTCCTGTACCATTTCACACATACCATTAGCTTTGCAACCCATTGGTGATCTGTTTTTCTTTATTGCTACATACCAGGGACATACATACAGACAAACATATTTCAAAGGTTTATTCATACACACATACACATGAACTCGCTCAACTTTTGTTGATGTTTTTCAAATTACATGTATTTCAGGGAACTAAACGGATCTGGCAGGTGTTGCATGTTTGTCAAGCTGCCTACTAAATAAAAGATGTCATCCATGGTTGTTGAGTTTAGGGGGTGTATCCTATGCCTGGACGGGATACATGTTTCTAAACTTAGGTTTTAATTAAAGTCTTTTGTGGAGTCTTTATGAACTCATTCAAACATGTTATGGTGTGTAACTTAATTTAGCGTCGATGTTTTCAAGACAAGTATGTTATGGTGTTTTCTAAACTTTATTAATGGATGAACATCTCATGTTTTATCATATAGCGTTGTTATGATTGAATGCTATGGTATTAAGAAGTCACACCAAATAACCACGCTTTCTCGAGTCTAGACTACGATTATTAGGGCTCTCACGAAAACATTTTTACATTGCATACACTAAACGTCTAGATCCAGGGAACAAACATTTTTACTAACAAAAGGCACAAAAATACATTCCAAAATTTATGTTTATGATTCAGTCTTAGAGACTGGGGGATTCAGTCTTAGAGACTGGGAGGTTCAGTCTTAGAGGCTGGGGAGGTTCAGTCTTAGAGACTTGGGAGCTTCAGTCTTAGAGACTAGGGAGGTTCAGTCTTAGAGACTGGGGAAATTGAGTCTTAGAGACTGGGGAAATTGAGTCTTAGAGACTGGGAAAAATGAGTCTTAGAGACTGGGTAGTCAATTTGAGAAACTGGGAAGGTTTTAGTCTGAGAGACTAGGGAGTTCAGTCTGAGAGGTTGGGTGGGATAGTCTGGGAAGATTAGGATGATTACATGCGTACACTGTCATTACTTACATGCTTACTTGATGATTGTTGATATATGTGCATATGTGTGATTATTTTGTCACAGACACCATGTCATCTTCCTCCGAGAGTGGAGTATCAGACACCATAGACCCTATAGCCATAGTATCGGATGACGAGATCATCCCAGAGGACGAGGTTTTTACATTTGACACCACGAGTAGCAACGATGATGATTTTTGGCCCTTCGCTTTACCAGATTTTGGAGATGACATACCTATAGCTGATGGTTTTCCTGATGGGGATCTACCTCTTGTTCAGATCCCTGCTCCTTTTCCTCTTGCTGCATTTCCTGTTGAGGCTGCCTCATGTTTGACGATGACGTCGATCTCTTTATCGAGGGTCCCCCTGAGGGTGCCCAGGATGATGTTGCTATTCCTCTTGATGAGTTTCCAATTGTTGATGCCATTGCTATTCCACCTGTCGAGGTTCCTGTTGTGGAGATTTTAGCTGACCCGTCTGGTCCCGATTCATTTGAGTCTGTGTCATCTTCTACTCTTCATGCACTGGGATTACAGTGTTATCCCACTGACACTGATTCGGACATCGCTATGTTTGCAGCGCCTGTTCCGCCGCAGGATTTCGAGTTTGACGATGAATTTGACCCTGTCTTTCCACATGATTTTGATCCAGACCATGAGAGTGAGTTCGTCCCTGATGAGCAGCCTTTTGAGGCACCTGTTTTTCTTGATGATCAGCTCCTGGATGTACCCGCTGATCATGAGCTTGCTCCAGCTGACCCAGAGCCTGAGATTGCACCTGAGCCTATACCGGCACACGATCCTTTACCTGAGCACGATCCGGTACCTGTCGATGTAACAGTTGTTGCACCACCTCTGCATGAGCCGATCCCTGTACTTATTGACCATACTCCTTTTGCTACCCATGTAGACGCCAGATATGCACACACCCGCAATGGGTGGATTGGGGATGATGACGACTACCCTCCTTTTGTCAGACCAGTTACTCCCCCTCCTGCACCTGTACATGCACCCATTCATATCGCCCCATTTCACCCGCATGAGTCTGACATTCACCGCACAGATCTACCGGTCATATTCCTTCAGGATATCCCTCCTCCCCGTCCTGGGGAAGGACCATCAAGTCAGCAGGCCAGTCACGTACCTTTTATGTCAGCAACCGATCATTTCATGCCACAGTTTACACACACTGCTCCTTCTTCTGCACCCACGGGCGAGCCACTTATGTGGTTTCTGCCCAACGTGATGCCTATATCTGATCCACACCATCCCTTCCACATTGGATACTCGAGGGATAATCTACTTTTATCCTTGCAGCTCCAGCAGGATATGTTGAGTCGTAGAGTCACTGAGCTAGAGAGGATCCCGCGTCCTCCACCTGGTGCTGGTCCATCACAGTTTGCTGCTCCATCTGCTCCACTATTTCCTTACCCGGATTTCGACATCTGATTTCTTACTATGGAGCAGCAGATTAGTTGTTTGTTACATCTTGTTCATGCTCTCGAGGAGGAGTTAGCGTGTATGCGCCATTTGCTTTTCATTCCTCCACCTCCTCCTCCTCCCCCATCAGCTTAGAGGTTTTTGGTTTTATGCAGATAGCATACTTTTGATGAGAGTGCAGCTATTGAGCCAGATTTCACAGCTTTTTGAAGAACACAGTGTGACTTTTGACTTATTGACTTTTGATTATTGTAGTTGGTAGACGATTCAGACAAGCGTGACGTGACCCCTAGTCTCTTTTGATGTATGATACTATTGTGAAACATGTAAAACTGTACTTGTGGTCTTGATATATGATAGCTCAATAGCAACATTCTCATTACACGCATTGTTGGATTACTTGTTTGTGTTATGACATGGGATGTTATGTGTTACTTGTGTTGATGAATGTTATTACATGCGCATATTACATACTTACCATACTTATTATGACCTGATCAACGCAATCTTCTTATAGAAGATGCCTCCAAGAAGGGAAAATCGTTTGCCCACTACTGAGGCCGAATTACAAGAAAGGATCTCCCGAGCAATAGCATATTACGAGGCCTCACGCGTCGAAACTAGCGGGGGTACCTCGAGGAATAACCCACCACATGGTAATGTTTAAGTTGCTTGGGACACATTACGTTACCTTTGGATATTCCACGCGCGTTTGCTAATGCTTCCTATGAATGGCGTTACTTGTACAGGCTGTACCTTTAAGCAATTTTTAGACTGTAAACCGCTGAATTTTGACGTTACCGGGGGTGCTGTGGCTTATGTTCAATGGACGGAGAAGACCGATTCAGCGATAAGAATGAGCAAATGCGCACCAGAAAACAAATGACCTACATCTCCGGATTGTTCATAGATGAAGCACTTTCATGGTGGAATCTCCAAGTCCAAACTCTGGGAGAGGCAGCAGCATACGCTTTGACTTGGAATGAGTTAAAGGAACTCATGCGTAAAAAGTATTGCTCCAGGGCCAAAATTCAAAAGCTGGAAACTGAATTCTGGAACCTCAAGATGGACGGCCCGAAGATCGCCGAATATATGCAGAGATTTCACGATCTATCTCACGTGGTACCATACATGGTCAGTCCGGAATTCAAACGCGTTGAGCGTTTCATTTGGGGGTTGGCACCTCAAATTATGAGTATGGTAACATCGTCAAAGCCTGCAACAATTACTAAGGCTATCGATCTGAGCGTGTCACTAACTGAAGAAGCTATCAGGTTAAACAAGTTTTCAATTTCTGACCCGAAGAAAAAGGAAACTCACATTGAGTCCTCGGGAGAGAACAAAAGGAAGTTCTCTAACTTTAAGAAGGGTACCAATAGCGCCAGCAAGAAGAAAGAAGTGAACCCACGAGCTGAAGCTAAAACTGGTGCTGAAGTCAAAGGAAAAGGGTACATGGGCGCTCTGCCCAAATGTGATATATGCAAGTACCATCATTCCGGCCAGTGCAGGTTAAGGAAATGTGAGTCTTGTGGGTAGACTGGCCATTCAAAGGAAACATGCTGGGCTGGTACTGGTGTTGGTCGCGGTAATCAGAGAGGTTATGGAAGTGGGAATGGAAACCGTCTGCAAGGAAATAATGGCGGAAATGGTAACCGTGGAAATGTTGGGAATCAAGCTGGTAACCAGGGAGCAAACAACAATCGAGGTGGTAATGGGAATGGTAATGGTCGAGGACCAGGTTGTTTTAATTGTGGAGACATGGAGCACATTAAGAGAGAATGCCCAAAGCTCAATCAAGCACAAGGAAGAGTTTTCAATATCGGAGCGAGGGAAGCGCGCCAAGATCCGAATGTTGTCACTGGTACGTTCCCTATCAATCAACGCTTTGCATCTGTACTATTTGACACTGGTGCCGATTATAGTTTTGTATCGCTAGAGTTTAAGAAAATGCTTGGGTTAACTGCTAGTAAGTTAGACATTCCGTACTCAATAGAACTAGCTAATGGAAAGCTAGTAGAAACGAATGAAGTCATCAGAGGTTGCGTGATAGAACTGGGAGAACACGAGTGTACACTGCATCTACTGCCAGTCGAATTAGGAAGCTTCGACGTGGTAGTAGTGATGGATTGATTGTCAAGGAATAGAGCCGAGATTGTATGTCATGAGAAGATCATACGCATTCCAATGGCGAATGGAGAAACGATTGTGGTACATGGAGAGAAGCGCGATACACGCTTAAGGATCATTAGTTGCTTGAAAGCTCGAAAGTATTTGAAGAAAGGATGTGTTGCCTTCCTGGCACACATTGTGGATAAAGAAGCCACTGAGCCGAAACTAGAAGATATTCCAGTCGTGAAGGAGTATCCTGAAGTCTTTCAAGAAGACTTGCCAGGATTGCCGCCGCAAAGACAAGTCGAGTTTCACATTCACTTAGTTCGAGGCGCCGCACCTGTAGCTAAGGCACCTTATCGACTTGCGCCTTCAGAAATGCAAGAGCTGTCAACACAACTTCAGGAGCTATTGGATAAGGGATTTATCAGACCAAGCTTCTCGCCTTAGGGAGCTCCAATTTTGTTCGTTAAGAAGAAAGACGGTAGTTTCCGCATGTGTATCGACTACCGCGAGCTGAATATGTTAACCATTAAGAATCGATATCCTTTACCAAGGATTGATGACCTGTTCGATCAACTGAAAGGTTCGAGTTTTTACTCCAAGATCGATCTAGGATCAGGATATCATCAATTGAGAATTCAAGAGGAGAGTATTCCAAAGATGACCTTTAGGACTCGCTATGGACATTACGAGTTCCTGGTTATGCCGTTTGGTCTGACAAACGCGCCAGCCGTGTTCATGGACTTGATGAACAGAGTCTGCAAGCCTTACCTCGATAAGTTTGTGATCGTGTTTATTGATGATATTTTAATTTACTCGAAGACGAAGGAAGAACATAAGAAACATCTAAGGGCTATTCTAGAGCTGCTTAAGAAAGAGAAGTTGTACGCTAAGTTCTCGAAGTGCAAGTTCTGGTTACGCGAAGTCCAGTTTCTTGGTCATGTAGTTAACGGAAATGGAATTCATGTAGATCCCACAAAGATCAAGGCGATCAAGAACTGGGAGACTCCTAAGACGCCAACCGAGATCCGTCAGTTTCTGGGATTGGCTGGTTATTACCGCAGATTTATTGAGGATTTCTCAAAAATCGCTCAACCACTGACCTCCCTCACATAAAAAGACAAGAAGTATGAATGGGGAGACAAAGAAGAAGAATCATTTCAGTTGTTGAAAAACAAGCTTTGTGATGCACCGATTTTGTCCCTACCCGAAGGCACTGACGACTTCGTGGTATATTGCGACGCCTCGGGTCAAGGTTTGGGATGTGTATTAATGCAGCGTCAGAAGGTTATAGCATATGCTTCTCGCCAATTGAAGGTCCACGAGAAAAATTACACCACGCATGATTTGGAATTAGGCACGGTGGTGTTTGCTTTAAAGATCTGGCGACATTACTTATATGGCACGCGATGCACAATCTTTACTGATCACAAGAGCCTGCAGTACATTTTTGTCAAAAAGAGCTTAACATGAGACAGAGACGTTGGGTGGAGTTGTTGAACGACTATGATTACGAGATCAAGTACCACCCAGGAAAGGCGAATGTGGTCGTCGATGCCTTGAGTCAGGAGAAAAGAATTAAGCACATAAGGGTTCGAGCTTTGGAAATGATCATTCAAACGGACCTCTCATTGTGCATTCGTGCCGCGCAGAGAGAAGCTCTCAAGGAAAGGAATCTTGTGAATGAATATCTCCATGGGATGGAGAAACAGTTAGTACCATATGAGGAAGGAACATTGTGCTTTATGGGAAGAATTTGGATTCCTCTATTTGGTGGTCTTACAGTAGTAATTTTCGATGAAGCTCACAAATCACGGTACTCGATCCATCCAGGATCGGATAAAATGTACCAAGATCTAAAGGATGTTTATTGGTGGCCGAGAATGAAAGGCGATGTTGCGATATATGTTGGCAGATGTTTAACTTGTGCCAAGGTGAAGGCTGAATACAAGAAGCCTTCAGGTCTCTTGCAACAACCTGGAATACCCAAATGGAAGTGGGAGCAGATTTCCATGGATTTTATAATGAAATTGCCAAAGACACCAAGAGGTCATGATACGATCTGGGTAATCATAGACCGTCTGACCAAATCTGCACACTTTTTGGCAATCAAGGAGAAGGACAACACTAGCACGCTAGCTGAGCTATACCTAAGAGAGATTGTTGCATGTCATGGAGTGCCTCTCTCGATCATCTCTGATAGAGATGGAAGATTCATATCAAGGATTTGGCAATCCTTTCAAGAAGCCTTTGGTTCTCAATTGAATCTGAGTACTGCCTTTCATCCGCAAACAGACGGACAGAGCGAACGAACGATTCAAACGTTGGAGGACATGTTGCGACCTTGCGTAATGGATTTAGGTGGAAGTTGGGACACTCACCTACCATTGGTTGAATTTTCATACAACAACAGTTACCATGCAAGCATACAAGCTACACCGTTTGAAGCTCTCTATGGACGCAAGTGTCGATCCCCGTTATGCTGGGCAGACGCGGGTGATAGACAGCTTGTTGGTCCTGAATTGGTTCAAGAGACGACTGATAAGATTATACAGATCCGAGAACACATCAAAGCGGCTCGTGATCGACAAAAGAGTTATGCGGACCGAAGAAGGAAACCTCTGGAATTTGAGGTGGGAGATATGGTTTTGTTAAAGGTTTCACCCTGGAAGGGTGTAGCACGCTTTGGGAAGCGTGGGAAATTGAACCCGAGATACATTAGACGATTCAAAATCCTGGAAAGGATTGGTCTTGTAGCTTACAACTTGGATCTACCCGCAGAACTGAATGGCGTTCATGATATATTTCAAGTATCAAATCTGAAAAGGAGTCCAACTCAAGAAACAGTTGTCATTCCTGCCGACGAAGTTCTTATTGACGACACACTCCACTTTACCGAAGAACCTGTTAAGGTCACTAGTTGGAAGATTAACAAGACGCGCAGGAGTAGTGTCAAACTCGTCAAGGTACGTTGGAATGCACGTCATGGCCCAGAATTCACGTGGGAGCGTGAAGATCGTATGAAAGCCAAATACCCACATTTATTCCCCAAGACCCCTACATCTAGTAGCGGAACTAAAATTTCGGGACGAAATTTTCTTAACAGGGGGAGAATGTGACAACCCTCATAATTAAAGGTATCTGTACAATTAATTAATATTGATAAATGCTTAATGACTGTGCTTAAATACAACTGATGATATAAACTGCTTTATGATTTATGTATCATACATACATGTGCATCACATTTCACACTGTCACAACCATTTATCACATACAAACTTTAGTGACATACATGATACACAAAGCACAGTTAGCGGATAACTCAGAAACATGCTGACAATGTCAGTACATAGACAGACAATGTTTTGAGACCACGTAAGGGCCAGAGACAAGGCACTACACTAGTAAGGAGTGTAGGGAAGTAAGGACCATAAAACTACGTCACTAGGTGATAGTTTAAGTGCCGGAAAGTGCCTAAAACCCACTCAAAGTGCAGAATTCTGCATTAATCAGCAAAAATCAGCATTTTAACATGCTAGTAACATGCAAAAATATGGCAAAATGGTCCTGTATGCTTTCCTAAGTGTCGGGAATTAAAAGTGTCACAAAAGGGTACTTAATGAACACTAAACGGAATAACTTGACACTTTAAAGAACCGGCATCTAACCGATATTCGGAACACCAAAATATTGCTAGAAGCATTGTTTTACTTTTTCTGAGCTAGTTATGGTTCCTGAACATACTACATAATGCAAGATACACTTAAAACACTAGACTTTTACACTTAACCTCCACTAATTACCTACACTTACCATCAAGTTACACTAAACCCCCTCCCCCATATGATTTATGATTTACGACCCAAGTGGCCCCCACACTCAAGATTTTCTAATCTTCCTAAATCCCCTCAAATCATTCATAATCTTGTGTAAGATATGTCATGTACTATTAGGACATAGAAACCTTTGGACAATAGATCAAGATTGGTTATAAGTATCCAACACTTCATCATTTTCACATCACAAACTCTCTCACCCTCTCCCTCACTCTCGGCCGACCTCCTCCCACACACCACCACCATCATCAAACTTGTTCCTTCCATTTGAAGGTTAACTAAAGGTGTAAGAAGGTGATATAGGAAGCTTGGTGTTTGCGGATCATCAAGGACCTCTTTCGTTAGCTTTTATCCATCACTTTTGTCTTCAACAACAACTAGTGATCTTCCCTAGCTTAAAGCTAGTAGTAAGACCCTCTTGATCCTTGTTTACTTCTATTTTTGCTTGGTTAAAAGACATATTATGTTGAGAATCACTAGAACATTAAAAGACATACACATGAATCATGAACATAAAGCTTTCATATGATGAAATCTTGTTGAAATAGTGTTGTTTAGTATATATATGATGATTGCTTGTTGATTACTAGAGATATTGATGTTGATCACTACATGGAGCTTGCTAGATTGTGATTAAACACATGATCTTGCAAGTTAGAGGATGATTATGTGTTAACACAAGAAGATCATCCTCATACATAGACATGAACATGAAAACAAAATGATTTCTTGAAAAGTAATAAACAAAGTGAGCTAGTAAACTTATAGATCCAACATTTATGAATGATTTTCCAAGAAAACCAAGTTCAAAATATGATTTTTGGAAGATCATAGTTTTTACTTAAACCTACACTATATTTAGTGGAAAAACAAGTGTAGAGATACTAGTATAACAAGAAGGTTTAATAAATAAACATTTTTGTAAAATATGATTACAAGTTGTAAATATCCAAAACCTTCAAGAATGAAGTTTACCAAGTAGTAAATATATTTTGGAGGGTAACTAAGGCTATTAAACACTTTACCAAGTTACTACAAATCTTTGTGAAAAGATCAAGTTCATGTTATTATGTAAGTTGAATAGTTTTTGCACTTGGTTAGTGCAAGATGTTTAGGGATTGATTGTTGATTATTGAGTGATGATTTTTGAAAAGAAAATGATATGCTTAATAGCATGGACACCTCCATTTTCAAAGGAAACTATGGCAAAATTTTCTAAAAATACAAACACTTAGAAAATATTTTCTAAACAAGCATTTGCAAGTATGTATTAAACTATATTTTCCAATATAAACTTTGCCGTAAATTTTTGTAACAAAAATACAAGTATTGGAGGTTAGTTTTTGTAAATGAAAATGGATAAATATATAACTAGAATATATATTTTATATTAAGACACTTGTGTGAATATTTGTTTATTTTGTGGAATAGTTATATTATTTTAGGGTAAAATAATATAACTTACAAATACCAAGAATTTACAGCTCCAAAATAATACCAAAAATCACAAGGAATGAAATACACAAGTTACACACTTGATATTGTGAAACCGAATGCAAAAACGTAACTTACGAAATATTCCGGGAAATACTCTTATAAATATATTTTTGGTAAATATTATGTTGGAAACGAAGGAAGTGAAAATATGATTTTTGTAAATATTACTAAGTTATATCATATTTTCAACAAAGAGAAAATATATTATTTTTGGGAGATAAAAATATATTTTCCTAGTATGTTTAGAAGATATATGATTTTTGGGAAAAATATATATTTTTTTGGAATACATTATTTTGGACAAAATAAGGTTATATATATATTTTCTAAAGCGAGACTTGGAAATATATTAATTTGAGAATACGAATGCGGGGATACGAAAGTACATGTATAAAATACTCCCATCCTTGGGAAGGAAAATACGAAATTAAATACTTGAGAAGTATTAATACAAAAGTATTGATTTAACAATTATTCCAAAAAATTAAATATAATTTAAAGTTAAAATAATTATTTTAACAAATAATTATAACTTGGAATAACATAAGAAATGCAACTCAAAAAAACATTAAACTCTAAGCCAAGGCATGGCCAGTTCGTCTAATAGACGTTAGTACACTGTAGGTAGTCGTGTTTGCTGCGGAGGTTTGTGTTGCTAGTTCTGAAGACGTAATTCAGTGAGTTCATGTTCCCCTATTCTTTTAACTGTTTTCAGTTTTATACTTCGGGGGTGAAATACATGTTACAATTATTACAAACGTTTTATATATGGTATGGATAGCTTAAGGAGGGTTTACTGCTTGTTCATGTGAAATGTGGGTATAACACTTAAGGCCATTAATCCTCGTCGTAGAACTGAGGGACATGAGTGATAGATCTATTTGGGTGTAGCGAGCCCACACCCATGGGGACCAGGGTGGCCCATAGGGTGACAATGTCTTCCAGCTGGAGGCCCGGTAACAAATCTGCTAGGTTTGAGTCTTCCTGCACCATTTCACACATGCCATTGGCTTTGCAACCCATTGGTTATCTGTTTTTCCTTATTGCTACATAGCAGGGACATACATATATACAGACATATTTCAAAGGTTTATTCATACACACATACACGTGAACTCGCTCAACTTTTGTTGATGTTTTTCAAATTACATGTATTTCTTGGAACTAAACGGACTTGGCAGGTGTTGCATGTTTGTTAAGCTGCGTACTAAATAAAAGATGTCATCCATGGTTGTTGAGTTTAGGGGGTGTATCCTATGCCTAGACAGGATACGTGTTTCTAAACTCAGGTTTTAATTAAAGTCTTTTGTGGAGTCTTTATGAACTCATTCAAACATGTTATGGTTTGTAACTTAATTTGGCGTCGATGTTTTCAAGACAAGTATGTTATGGTGTTTTCTAAACTTTATTAATGGATGAACATCTTATGTTTTATCATATAGCGTTGTTATGATTGAATGCTATGGTACTAAGAAGTCACACCAAATAACCACGTTTCCGCAAAAGTCAGGGTGTGACATGTTGATCACTTATTGAGGTCGTATGCATTATGTACACATATGTATGGTATCGTGGAAAATCTAGACTTCGTCTACGTTATATTCGGTAAAAGAAACAACCATGATACCCAGATGATGAACCTCATAAAGACCACGTATCTCAGAACCTCGGCAATCTATCAAACGAAATTTTTGTACCAAGACCATATGCCAATGAGTGGTTCCCACACAGTCTTTAGTCGATTTAGGTTTATATCACCTTGCTCACATTAAAATGATTGTGAGCCTACTGATACATCTTATATAGAGCTGCTTATCGTTTTTCATTTAAGGTTTAAAGAGGTTTGGACAAACCACTGATGTACTATCATTTTCTCTTTTGCTCGCCAGAAACTCATTTTGTTTTTCTATTGTTTTTGTGTTTTTGACATCTTTCGATGTTTTTGGATTTTAAAAATTTTTCAATGTTTTTGTATTTTTCGTTTTTACTCCCCCTAAAATGCAAAAAGTACGCGAAATTAAGAAAACACAAACAAATATTTACAAAAATGATTTTCCGATGTTGGATTAACTCATGCTTGACCTCGATGCCGTTTACCAAAATTAATTTTAATCAGAATTGATTTATCGAATTTTGGAAAAATCAGTTGGCGTGTCGGTAATTGATGTGGACCAAAACAACATTAACGACTTTCATATTGAAACGATCACGGGTGAGGTGATATTCGAGATTAATGTGTTTGGTCAAGGAGTGCTTATACGAGATGTTAGTAATTCATAAAGCAACTTAAATATCGACAAAGATAGGAGAAATTAGAAATTTAAAACTGTAATCCTGCAACTGCTTCGTGTATAGCTAGGAATCTGAGTGCTCTCCCAAACTGTACATCTACCCGGTGTGGATTTCAAGGTCGATTTTGCAGCTACTTCAATGAATCGAGAATTCTCTTTGCAGCAACAAGATGATAAACCTTCGGGTCCGGCTGGTAAGTGGGAAATGGAGCATGTGGGAAAGCTTGTACACATCATCATTGGACGGTCCTTACATGATGTCTTCCATATGCTTTTGCACCAGCAAAGATCTTTCGTCTTTCTCCTTTAGAAGTAGTGTGCGGTTGTTTAATCCACTCCATGGTATCCGCACACTCGGTATGGTTTGTTCAACAAACACATTTTCTTCAATCACACAGTAGAGAAAAGTACCTTACACGTTCATCTTGTGGACTTTGAACTTCTTGTGGAAGAAAAATCCATGAATCTTCAAAAAGCTTCAGACGTACTGCAGGTGCGTCCATTTCAATTTAATCTATCCTCTTGGCCCGATCAAAAACCATAACAACCAAATTTTGGCACATTTTTCATCTTGTCGAATTTTTCAACTTCATTCAACCACATTCTTTCACGATCATCTGACATTTTTGTCTTCTTTTCTCCTCTCTCCATCAAAGGTAACAATATTTTCCGTGGATATAACAATGTTTCGGAGCCTTATGTCGCCTATCTTGTGCATGGACGCTCCACTATCAACATCATGCACACTCATTCAGAGATTAGTTGGAGAGGGGGAGCCAAGCCTTCACAGACTTGGGTCGTCCGTCATCATCGAGAATTATGACATCCATTTCCCGATGATTCGGAATTAATGTAGCTCCCCCTGAAGCAGTTTCCGATTTTGGTTTCCAAATCTGTTTTTGTTTTTCATTTTTAATATCTGATTTAACAGACTGCGTTTGGATAACCTCTGGTTTTAAAGCCTTTTCAACTTCTTTTCTTCGTTTCTTTTTCTGTTTCTTTTCTTGTTGTTTAACAAGACGAGGGTCCTGTCTTGGTGAAACAGATCTTTTATGGTAATTGTTACCATGGGGGGCATCAACTTTTGCCTTTCCTTTTGTGAGATATGGACAGTTCCTGACAATGTGACCATACTCACCACATTCAAAACATGATCTCCGCTCAACAAACCTCGGAGTATCATAATTGTAAACGCTTGATGATGAACTTCGTGATCTTGAGGTACTTGGTCCTACATCACAACAGTTTGTGTGTTGTGTGTAGTTGTTTTGACTATTTCTTTTCAAAATTTTATTTTGCATAACAAAATCTGTGTTGGATTTGTTTTCAAAAGATTCAATTTTATCCATCCCTCGGGATTTCACGAAGTTCACCTTCTGAACCTTCTTCTTGTTTTGGCTTTGTTTGCATTTTCCCTTTTCATGGTGAACGTGACCTTGCTTTCGTTGATTGTGTTGTGGTTGCAATTTTTGATTCCCATATTTCTTTCTAACTTCGGAATTTGGGATAGGAGCACACTGAGTTATTACAACTCCTGGGCTCGACTTTCCCAAAAACTTACAGGTAGAATCTTCAAAAACTTTATCAATCAAGGATTGATTGACATTCTTGATTGGGAAATCCTTGTCAGCATAGATTTTATCATCACCAATAAGAGTGTACAGCAAATTCACACTCTCAGACTCTTTTGCAGACGTGGACTCGACCAGAATAGTCTAAGAAGGTTTTGCTGGAGGATCACATAGAATATGATTCTCAAGAGGTATGTCCTCTTCTTTGATTACCGCATCAAACTGTACTGAGTCAGTATCATCGTATTCATCATCTGAAGAATCAACATCCTCAACAATGACTGGAGGATCCTGATTTTGTTCAACAGTTGACATACTTGTAACTGTTGAAACATCTGAATCCTGATGATACTTCCGTTTTGTATCCAAGTCCGGTTGCAAATTCTTCAATGTCTAAAGGAACAGACTGCTCAAAATAAGTTCTATTCTCCTCATCAGGCATTGCATCATAATTGTGTCTAACAGGTGGTGGACATTTTTTATATCCAATGCACGTGACATCCTTTTTCTCTTTCTGAACATTGATGATGTGATCCAGCACATAACTAGAGTTTAAATAACTATTTAGCTTAAGATAGATCGCCTCACTTTCAGATTTAACACAAGCTAACTCTTTTTGCATGACCTCGAGACGATTGATATAACAGTTTATGTTAGTTTGTTTTCTTGAAGCCATTTTTGTTAGCTCGGTTTTATCTTTTCTTAAATTTTCAATCACCGTTTTAAACTCTTTTTCATGGTTTTCATAAAACATGTTGGCCTCTTTGCATTTCGAAAGATCCACGATCAAACCTTGATTGTGGATAAATGTCACGTCATACTTGCTTTGCAAATCATCATATTTGCTTTGCAAGTCCGACAATTTATTTCCTAAACTAACACATTTACCACACCTATCAGAACTTGGTTTATCAACACATACCTGACTGGATTCGCTCTCAGATAGTGACTCATTTGCCTCAGAATCAACAACCTCCCTTGTTGATTCATATTCTGATCCATCCTCGCTTGAACTTGTACCATCTTCAACTGAGCTACCGTCATGTTCAGAACTGTCATCATTTCTCGAGGATTCACCATTGCTGGCATCTTTGACAATTTTGGCATAAAACGCCGTTTTTGTTTGACCATTGTAGTTTGGATCAAGAAATGATGTGTTGGGATTGAACCCTATTAGAGGAACAGATAATTAAAGCCAAAACTGGATCAGAGCAGTGGATCCTGAATAAGCAGATGTTGATATACAAATCTCTCCCCTTGAAAGTGATTACAACTACTGATGACCTCCTATCTGCTGATCTTGCTAAACTGCTGACCCATAACTGCTGCTCAACTAAAGATCTGATGGAAGACTAAAGTCCTGCTGATTCAATCTACTGCCTTGAGTCAAGCACTGCTGATCCGGACAAGTGCTGCTGGGTTCACAGCAGTAGAAGGTTGTAGCAGCTGTTCTAAAGTCTGTTTTGTAATAGAATGTATTAGCAGTAGTTAACACAAGCAGTGTCTGTATAGATCAGAGGTTAGAGTTTGTTAGGAGGTTAGATGTCACTTTTATGGTGACGTCAGCTTTGATTCTCAGTGGTTTGATCTGCACTATAAATAGAGCAGTATATGTACTGTTCTATTTGAGCTTAGAGCTTTTGCTCATCTCCTTTCATCTTGTACGATCAACCAGGGAGTATCAGGCTGAGGGGGAGTTTAGTATGTAAACATGTATGTAATCTTTTGATTTGAATCTTTCGAATAATGAGAATCATTTGTTTATGAAAAACTATTTTCCCCTTGGTTGTGTTTACAAAGTTTGCTACTCATTTCCGCTGCATTTATATCATTTCATGTGTTCTGATTAATCGTTTTATGCAAACAAACACAATCATGATGGCCCAAGATCCCAACAATTGGTATCAGAGCTCGGACAGTCAAATTCGATCTAACAATCAATTTGACATAACAGTTCAGCTCAAAATTTATTGATACTAAGGTTGATTGTATTTAGTTGAAAAACAGAGCAACGAGAAATCATGTTCAAAATGATGGATCAGATACTCTGTAAAACAACCAAGATGTCATATGACACACAAACCTCACATAACAAGTGATATCATGCATAAAACACCTATAGTGCTCAGATATGAAAATATGTCTGATAACTATGGTATAATCTCTTTATTTTACAAAATTGATTTCAATTGTTGTTATGAAGATTGTGATGTTTTAATCATGACTGCTGCTAAGGTGTTTACCTCATGAGAACAAAAATCTATGTTCGGATGATAACATTAGTGTTTTTGTTAGCATAAAAAGAGGAATAGGCCAAATTTCTCAGAAATTACTCACATGGTAATAAGTTTCACAAAGAACTTTCAAAACCTTTGTGAACAGGCTCCTCATAGTAACAATCAACTACAAGAAAATGGTACCAAACAGTGGTTATAGAACTTTGGTTCAAACCACTGACCATTATCCTAAGCTTGAGAATGAAATGATCTTGACCTTATTCGAAGTTATTTTAACTCTTGAGACACACCAGATCTAATTGATTTTATTATCAGAAAACTTTTACTCTTTTTCTGTAAAGTTTTCTTCTAATAAAACAGGATTTATTATTCTTTATTTTTCCTTAAGAATGATATATTTTGTACTTTTGCTTGTTTTTTATAGCAAAAGTTCAAACTCCTGTTAGGATGTAGAACCCTTATTTTTTTTTTTTTTTTGATATTATCCTTGAAAATAGAATAAAAGGAAATGGTGCAAGAGTCAATGTCATATCAGACTCAAGTTTGTTTTAACACTGACCAAAGATTGTTTGCTAACAGACCTTAAAATATTTGGATGCTCATGTTCTAATTCAAATATTATGACACAAAATGAGTAGCCATAGTAAAAAGGTTTCCATCATCTGGGGTACTAAACCACTGTCAGGAATCTACAAAAGCTTCAAAACTAGTAATAAAACATGTGGTAAAACCTTGAATGCTGAAACAAGTGAATTCTTTGCATTAAAAAATCCCTGAAAACTCTACTGTTATGATTAATTTTGATAAACTTGCATTTAAAATGTGTTTGTCAAGAATTTGATTCTGCAGGTAAATCACATTCACCATCAACAGATGTTGGACGTGATACTAAAATCATTTCCATCATCAGAGCAGCAGATGTACAAAACAGCTGTTAAAGCTCATCCACTGATGAACAAACAGTGTTTGACCAGAATCCAGTATCTCATTCATCCAAACACATCGACACCAGACATCACTTTGTGAGGGATTGCTATGAAAAAAGGTTTGATTTCTCTGCATCATGTCCCAACTAAAGACCAGCTGGCAGATGTGCTCACAAAAGCACTTGATACAGCCACTTTTGAAAGCTTGGTCTCTAGGATTAGGATGCTAAACATGGAATAACAAGCAACATCTTGTTTTTCTATGAATAAAAGCAACAAAATGTTTTCAAAAAATCAAAAATCCACCCTTAAAAATAGCTAAAAAGGAAAATTTCATTAAAATCCTTAAAAGTTTGCCATAACCACTGATTGTTCAAAAGTCTGCTCTACTTCAAAAAGCCTGCCCACTGCTGAAAGGCAACCTCTGTTCTCTCATTTCTTGATAACCTCTGTTGTTTAAAAGCAGTGTCTTATCCACTGATATGCTATCCACTGATAGTGAAAATCATCCACTGCCCCCCTTTCCATTGCTTTCATCAGTTGCTTTCATCAAAAGTACTGTCCTTCATTTTCACCAGTGGTTGTCACGTGGGCAGTACATAGCAGTCAGACCTTTTGTAACGGCTGCCACGTCAGCATTCATTCTCTTTCCTATAAAATTCCCCACTCAACACCAAAACAGGTTTTTACTGTCGAATTGAATTCTTAAAAATTCTCTTCTCAAAGCAGTTTTTTCTTCTCATCTCTCACAAATTCCTTCGATCATTCGTTTCAAAAACGACAAAATCGAAGCCTTCTGCAAAACCCACATCAAAATCATCATCGAAAACTACCTCTAAAAAGGCAATCTCCACTGAAATTCCATTCAAAAAATCTCACAATCTCCTGGGTCTTCTCACAAAACCAGGAACCACCGATGTTTTCGATTCCACAATAAACATCATGGCAAAATCAAAGTACAAAACTTTGCTCACCGCCGATGCACCAATCTATTTGGAAACCCAAAGGGAGTTTTGGAAGAATGCAACCCTTGAAAAACAAGGAGACATTGCAACTGTCACACCCCGGCCGCGTGTAACATGCAACCGCGGCGGAAACGTCGGGGAGTGTTGTGGACAGAATTAATTGTTATACAACCATGGAAATTAAAGTTACATTTTATTTATTAACAAGGGTGTTACATTGTCTTAAAAGGAAGTATAGAATTCAAAACACAGTTATTCTAGTTCTATCTTCAGTTTTTAGTCTCTAAGGCACAGGTCCGCCCTAGTGTCGTGTTCATCGTCCTATGGAACAGCTCCTGAAAACACATGTGAAAGTAGGTACGTCAGCATAAAAATGCCTGTGAGATACATAGGTTTTGTGAAAATGGGATTCATGACTTGAGTTTAAAAAATGTTTAATAACAGTCAGTCATGAACCTTGTAATTTGTCTTGCTTTGTGAACCATTTGAAAAACGATAACATCAAATGATATGTATAGATAAGTGCAAGGTTAAACGAGTAACCAAGTAAAATGAGTTGACTAAAATAAGTTGTTTTGTAAGACAATGTTTTATGAAAAGTATGTTATTTGTATAAAATGTTATATGTCTAAACTGAAACGATTTAGTTAATCGCTAAGATATGTAATATTATACAAACATTTATATATAGGAAGTACCAGCGGCGTATCCACCATGTTTGCATCATATTACATACTCCACGTTACTCAAACCATTAACCCAAACCAATCCACTATGTAAATTGTATAAACCAAATGTCAAGTGTTATTGTGTAAACCATGTCAAATGTTTATGTTCAATGTAGACCATGTAATGTGTATCCCAAAATGTGTCATGTATGGTAAGCGAAATGTATCAACTTAAACCATATGTAAAGTGCACAAAACAAGTCGTTGAAGTAACACGTGGTTTAAATCAACGTTATGTTCTATGGAAAAATGCATGCTCTATTGATATTAACATTTATGCGGTATTGTAAACTATGCATACATCCAAGCCTTGAGACTGCGGTGATAAACCCTTAAACAAATTAATGGTTTATCTAAGTTATGTATATCAAATTCGGTCATTCCTTCCAATCCTATGAAACCCAGGATTTCAGAAACGGGAGTTGTCAATTCCTATGGTACCACTACCTACTAACGAACAGCGTAGCTAATGTTAATGAATGTATTGTCCCATGTTAAACAAACCAAATGTCATAACAAAATGAAGGCATGTGATGTAAACAATTGTACTAAGTATGCTAAGTAAACATACGAAGTAGAAATGTTCATGTAAATCAATGTGCCCATATGCTGAGTAAACATATGCAGCAGAAATGTTCATGTAAATCAATGTGTCCATATGCTGAGTAAACATATGCAACAGAAACGTTCATGTAATCAATGTGTCCATATGCTGAGTAAACATATGCAACAGAAATGTAATGTAAATCTAATGTACTAAGTACGCACACAATGGGCATACGTAGAATGAAATGTAATGAAATCGTGTACTATAATGTACTAACAACATAGCAGGCATATGATGTGAAATCATGGAAAGCATGAAAGTAACAGATAGGCACATGTGTTTCACCCCAAAACAGTTTGGAAAACAGTAAAAGATGGGGTTCTATGTACTCACCTGAGATTGCTTTGGAGCTCTTGTATAATAACCAGATAATGCTAAAGATCACGGAATATCAAACGGCACCTAATAGGTAGCTATGTCAATATACCGGACCAAATCGGAAGGATCGGATAGTATGCGGGTTTGTAAACCAAACGAGTATGGAGACTCGTGTAATATGGTTTAACAAAGCCTACATACTAAAATGAAACCTAACCTAAGTGCTTACGGCCCATCACGACCCGTTTAGGTAGCTTATGCTACCCTAACGCGTCGTTCGCGTAGAACGCGTTCGGAACGCCTAACATTGCGACCACAAGGTATAACCTCGGAAGGTTATAGCTATGGTCACCTAATGTGTTTGGTCGGATCCTAATGATCGACCAAATGGGTCGGGTTCGAAAGTATAAGCGATGGTTTAGATCGCTTACCTTACGACCCTATATATGCACTAAACTAAAAGTGACGAGCTAAGCATGTTAGAACATGCTTAACTATATTTAGAAAACAGGTTTGGCATCAAAACAAAAGGTTTTGATGCTCACGAGTAGTTTGGTTACAAAACACGCAAGAATGCGCATTTTGGCCGAAACTACGACTCGTCACTGAGCCTAGATAACGTGGTGATTAGTAGGTATAGTCATTACGGACTATAACCATCGTGATCACGCTCACGTTATGAAGTTCCATGAACTTCGCATCGACCATAAGCTGGTCAATGCAGAAAGTCAACAAAACGTTGACTTTCGGACTCGAAAAGCGATAAAACAACGAAAGAATACTTACGGAGGGTCCCCGAATGCTAATCTAGATCAGAGAAACTCAGGTATGAAGCAAAACTTCAACTTAGAGCTTTTAGATCTGATTCTTGTGATTTTTACACAAAAGGGGGGGGGTATTTATAGGAAAAGTGGAACCGTTAGGATCGTTTATCGAATATCGTGCCGCGATCTCGTGCGTACACTTGTCGAAATGTTGTGGTAAGTCAGAAAATGCCCCTTGGCTCTTGATTGGGTGAAAGGGCATTGCCCCTTGATCGAACGAAAGGCCAACTGCATTAAATGCATACATTGAATCTGTCTGACAGTCTCACGCGGCCCGTCTCAACATTTAGGCAAAACTCACGCGGGCCGCCTGAGGCTTCTGATCTGCACCACTTGCAGAATTTACACTTTTGGTCCCTGTTGCGTGTTTAAGCCATTTTCGACACTTCTAAGGCCCGTAAAACCAACTTTAAGGCCCTAAAATGATGCCTAAACATTGTGGACATGAAACATGCTCAAAAATGTTCCGGATGTTGGTTCGTTTGACCGTACGATCGCAATGTTTGCTTAATTACGACGGAATGCGCATAAGCGCGAAAGATGATCCAAATGATGCGACGAATGGATTTTTCTTATGCCAAACACTAAGGAATAATATTAGGATGCTTACATAAATTTTTGGATGTCCGGATGTATTCAGAACGTAAGTTATGCACGAAAGTGCAAACTTGTGCACTTTTTGACACTTTTAGCCCCTTAATGATCCAAAAGTTTGTTTTAGCATACCAAACCCCTCAAAGCCTATTTCTAAGCTATGTAAAGGATATTTATGGTATGTTTAACTTATGGACATGTTCCGGAATGTTCGTTACAGCTCAAATTGGCATACTTTCGCAGTTTGTCAAGTTTAGTCCCTGTAAGCGAATTAACTTGTTTTTGCTATACCAAAGCCTTCAAAACTTATTTCTAAGTTATGTAAAGGTTATTTAAGGTATGTTGAGTATATGTTGATGTTCCGGAGTATTTGTCGCATTAAACTGAGTACGTTTAAGCACCAGTTAGCGCATAACTCTCCAGAAAGCGATGTAGAGTTTGAAATTGAACAAAAGTCAAAATATGAAAAATGTAAAACACAACCAAACAAACATTGGGATCAAATAACATTATTTTATTGATAATAGAACTGTTCATGATGATTACAAGCATAAATGTTACAGTCTCCCCTACTTGTGGAAATTTCGTCCCGGAATTTATTTAGAGGAGACTCGTGGAAAGAGATGCGGATATTTTGCCTTCATTTGATCTTCGCGTTCCCAAGTAAACTCGGGTCCACGTTTAGCTTCCCACCGAACCTTGACTAAAGGAATGCGCTTGCGTTTAAGCCACTTGACTTCACGTTCCATGATTTCCACCGGTTTCTCAACAAATTTCAGTGTTTTATCAACACGAATTTCATCAAGCGGTATGTGGAGGTTCTCATCAGCTAAACACCTCTTGAGATTGGACACGTGAAAAGTTGGATGGACATTTCCAAGTTCAGGAGGTAACTCAAGTCTGTAGGCTACCTTGCCGATTCTTTCGACGATCTTGAATGGTCCAACGTATCTAGGTGCAAGTTTTCCTTTCTTTCCGAATCTGATCACACCTTTCCAAGGTGAGACCTTAAGTAATACACGATCACCGACTTGAAAATCCAAGGGCTTGCGTTTTAAGTCCACCTAATTCTTCTGACGGCTTCTAGCTATCTGAAGGTTCTCACGAACTCTCTTAACCTTATCTGTTGTCTCTAAAATGAGGGCAGGTCCAGTAAGTTGAGCCTCGCCAATCTCATTCCAGCAGACTGGTGAACGACATTTTCGACCATAGAGAGCCTCGAAAGGAGCCATGTTGATGCTGGAGTGATAACTGTTGTTGTAGGAGAATTCAATCAATGGAAGATGCGAATCCCAACTACCACCAAAATCGATCACACAAGCTCTAAGCATATCCTCCAGTGTCTGAATTGTTCTTTCAGATTGACCATCCGTTTGCGGGTGATAAGCTGTGCTCAAATTGAGTTGAGACCCCATAGCAGATTGCATGGTTCTCCAAAAATGAGAAGGGAAACGAGCATCTCTGTCAGAAATGATGTTCAAAGGAACACCATGTCGAGCTACAATTTCATCTACGTAGATTTGAGCAAGTTTGTCAGCCGAAAAATCCTCGCGGATTGGCAAGAAATGCGCTGTCTTGGTAAGACGATCCACGACTACCCAGATGGCATCGTGACCTTTCTTTGTCTGCGGAAGTTTAGTAATGAGATCCATAGTAATGTTTTCCCATTTCCAAACTGGGATCTCCGGTTTCTCTAATAATCCGGAAGGACGCTGATGTTCAGCCTTAACCTTAAGACAAGTAAGGCATTTGGATACGTATAAGGCAATGTCTTTCTTCATACCAGGCCACCAATACTGTATACGAAGATCCTTATACATCTTATCTGTGCTTGGATGAATAGAGTAACGAGACTTATGGGCTTCATCCATAAGCAAGGTACGAAGATCATCTTGGCTTGGGACCCACAAACGGTCCATGAAGTAATATGATCCATTGTCCTTCAGTTCTAGAGCAGGAGTTATGTGATAAGGAAATTCCTTATCCATCAAGCCTTGTGAAACACAAGCTTGTTGACCCTGAGAAATACGAGCTTGGATATCAGTTTGAATAACAGATTGGACACGTACACAATGAAGCTTAGTACGTTCCTTGCGACTCAATGCATCGACTACGACATTCGCCTTACCAGGATGGTAGCGGATCTCGCAGTCGTAGTCGTTTAGAAGTTCAACCCAACGTCTTTGCCTCATGTTGAGTTCCTTTTGATTAAAGATATGTTGAAGACTTTTGTGGTCCGTGAAAACCACACATTTTGTACCGTACAAATAGTGTCTCCAGATTTTGAGAGCGAAGACAACTGCACCCAACTCAAGATCATGAGTGGTGTAGTTCTTCTCATGTATCTTCAATTGTCTTGATGCGTATGCTATGACTTTGTTCCTTTGCATTAGGACGCAGCCAAGACCTAATTTAGATGCATCGGAATAAACGACGAAATCATCATTACCCTCGGGCAAAGTTAGGACAGGCGCGTCACAAAGTTTCTGTTTCAAAGTCAGAAACGCTTCGTCTTGTTTGACTCCCCAATCAAATGGCTTGTTCTTCTGAGTTAGAGCAGTTAGAGGAACTGCAATCTTTGAGAAATTCTCAATGAAGCGGCGGTAATAACCCGCTAGGCCAAGAAAAGAACGAACTTCAGTAGGAGTAGTAGGCGTATCCCAATCCTTAATGGCACTGATCTTGGAGGTATCCACATGTATACCTTGTTCGTTGACAATATGTCCTAAGAATTGAACTTCTTTAAGCCAAAATTCACACTTGGAGAATTTGGTGAAAAGTTGCTCTTTCTTTAGGAGTTCCAATGTAAGACGTAGATGTTGCTCATGATCAGCTTGCGTCTTAGAATAAATCAAGATGTCATCAATGAAAACGATGATGAACTTATCCAAATAAGGCTTGTAGACCCTATTCATCAAGTCCATGAAAACAGCAGGAGCATTAGTCAAACCGAATGGCATGACTGTGAACTCATAATGTCCATAACGAGTACGGAACGCTGTCTTGGGAATGTCTTCTTCATGCACACGAAGTTGATGATCTCCAGATCGCAGATTAATCTTTGAAAAGTAAGAAGCGCCTTGCAATTGATCAAAGAGATAATCAATGCGAGGTAGGGGATATCGATTCTTGATGGTGAGCTTGTTAAGCTCACGATAATCGATACACATCCTAAAAGATCCATCCTTCTTCTTGACAAAAAGAACGGGAGCACCCCAAGGTGAAAAGATAGGACGGATAAAACCTTTGTCGGAGAGTTCCTGAAGCTGCTTAGATAACTCTTGCATCTCAGACGGTGTAAGACGGTAGGGAGCTCTGGCAATGGGATTTGCACCAGGTACGAGATTAATACGGAACTCGACTTGGCGTGCTGGAGGTAGACCGGGTAACTCTTCAGGGAAAACTTCGGAATAATCCCGAACGACAGGAATATCTGAAATAGTCTTACCCTTGCCTTTATCTGCTGTAACATGTGCTAAGAAAGCCACATATTTCTTCCGTAGATACTTCCGAGCTTTAAAACAAGACATGAGTTTGAGACCACCGGCAGGCTTCTCACCACGAACCTGAAGGATCTCGCCTGTCGACAGTGGCACACGAACAATCTTCTCAGAACAAACTATCTCTGCGCGATGTTTAGATAACCAATCCATTCCCACAATAACGTCGAAGCTTCCAAGTTGCATTGGTGTGAGGTCAATAGGAAAAATATGGTCGTTAAGGTTCAACTGGCAGTTGCGTAGAACAGAATTAAGAACAATGGGTTCTCCACTGGAAAACTCTACTGTCAAAGGTTTACCTAGTTTCGTTCTAGACACGCGAAGCATTGTCTCAAAAGAAAATGACACAAAACTCTTGTACACCCGAATAAAAAAGAACAGATGCTGGCTGATTATTAATAAAGAACGTACCGTTCACCACCTCGTTGTCTGCTTGTGCTTCTTGTGCCTTCATGTTAAAGACTCGACCTCGAGCCTGTGCCTGATTCTGGTTTGCATTCGGGTTCTGGTTGGCTAGCCTTGGACACCGATTTCTGTAGTGGGTCAGATCCCCACAGTTATAACAAGCACCTGGTGGGTAGTTTGGTCGTGCAGCCTGACCCTGTTGCTGAGCAAGAGGCTGAGCAAATTGTTGAGCAGGGTTCTGAACTGTGCAAGATGACCCGACTTCCCACAGTTCGTACAGAAACGGCACTGATATTGCGGCTGATGGTGACTGTTGCATTGATTGCACAAAGGTGCACTCCCTGAATAGGGCTTCTTTGCTGGAGGCTGGTTGGGAGCTGCCTGGTTAGCTTGGGCAGTGACAGCATAGTTTTGGGAAGCCTTACGCTTCCTTGACCCCCTTGAGGAACCAGAATCCTTTCCCTTCTTGTTTTGACCTTTCTTGCTATCTTCCTTGTCAGCCGACTGCTTCTTGCCCTTGTCACCCTTCCTATGTAATTTATTCTTTCGAATCTGCGACTCAGTCAGTGTCGCTGATAACTCGATTGCCTGACGGAGTGTGGTAGGGTTGCTACCAGTAAGGATGTCTTGTACTGAGTTAGGTAGGCCGTCGATGTACCTTTCGATGGCCATATCGAGTGGGGTAACCATAGTCGGGCAAAGCAGACTCAACTCCTCAAACCTATCAGTATAAGTCCTGTGCTCGCCACTATCTTGCTTCAAAACATCAAATTCTTTCTCCAATGCCCGTCGTTCATGACGGGGACAAAACTCCCTCATCATAAGAGCTCTCAGTTCAGCCCATGTCTGAGCTAGAGCAACTTCTGCACCTTGATCTCTCATAACCCCATTCCACCATGTAAGAGCCCTCTTCTGAAACACGCTTGAAGAAAACTCGACCTTGCGATTATCCGGACACTGCACGTGGCGAAAAGTGTTCTCGATGCTCTCGAACCACTGAAGAAGCCCAGTTGCTCCCTCAGAACCACTAAACTTGAGTGGCTTAGCCGAGTTAAAATCCTTGTATTTGCATGTACCATTGTTGTTGTTGTTGGCGTGGTTCCATTGAGCAAAGAGATTTGGGAATTGAGCAGCCATCTGCTGCGCAATAATCTCCGCCAGCTCGGCAGTAGCTATCTGGTTGTCGCGTCGAGGAGGCATTCTAGAAGAGAAAAACATGAAATGAAACGAGTGAGATGATTGGGTGAAGAGAATGAGATGAAGCAATATTAACAAAAGCAAAGATGGCGGTTATGCATCGTAAAGCAAACAAGCGACATGAAATGTCTAGTCAAAGTGAATGGGTAAGAATTAGAGTATCGCGAAGACATGCTCGCCTATAAGTGAACACTCACCCCAAGAGTTCCCAGGTAAGAGTGACTGGTCCGATTATGTGGATTTGTACGAACACTCTAGCCTTAGACAGAAAACCCAGGGTACAGGCATTCACCCTTCCAGTTCGCACGTGTTCACACTATTAACCCAAAACTTTGACGGGATTTTTTTTTGAAATCCAAAGAGGTTCAAAACCATATAATAGAGGGTTCAAAACCTTATAACAGAGGGTTCAAAACCTAGTAATCAATCATCCTAGAACAGATGATTAATTTTCAAAGCGGATTCGGAACCGAAGTTCTCGTTGTGGTTATCACCTAAGGATAGGTGATGTGCATGTTTTAAACTCTAAACACAAGATAACTTGTGTTAGGGTCCTAGAAAGTTATAGTCTAGGTCAAAGCATTACTAATAACCTAATTCCCTATAACCAATGGCTCTGATACCAACTCTTCTGTCACACCCCGGCCGCGTGTAACATGCAACCGCGGCGGAAACGCCGGGGAGTGTTGTGGACAGAATTAATTGTTATACAACCATGGAAATTAAAGTTACATTTTATTTATTAACAAGGATGTTACATTGTCTTAAAAGAAAGTACAGAATTCAAAACACATTTATTCTAGTTCTATCTTCAGTTTTTAGTCTCTAAGGCACAGGTCCGCCCTAGTGTCGTGTTCATCATCCTATGGAACAGCTCCTGAAAACACATGTGAAAGTAGGTACGTCAGCATAAAAATGCCTGTGAGATACATAGGTTTTGTGAAAATGGGATTCATGACTTGAGTTTAAAGAATGTTTAATAACAGTCAGTCATGAACCTTGTAATTTGTCTTGCTTTGTAAACCATTTGAAAAACGATAACATCAAATGATATGTATAGATAAGTGCAAGGTTAAACGAGTAACCAAGTAAAATGAGTTGAATAAAATAAGTTATTTTGTAAGACAATGTTTTATGAAAAGTATGTTATTTGTATAAAATGTTATATGTCTAAACTGAAACGATTTAGTTAATCGCTAAGATATGTAATATTATACAAACATTTATATATAGGAAGTACTAGCGGCGTATCCACCATGTTTGCATCATATTACATACTCCACGTTACTCAAACCATTAACCCAAACCAATCCACCATGTAAATTGTATAAACCAAATGTCAAGTGTTATTGTGTAAACCATGTCAAATGTTTATGTTCAATGTAGACCATGTAATGTGTATCCCAAAATGTGTCATGTATGGTAAGTGAAATGTATCAACTTAAACCATATGTAAAGTGCACAAAACAAGTCGTTGAAGTAACACGTGGTTTAAATCAACGTTATGTTCTATGGAAAAATGCATGCTCTATTGATATTAACATTTATGCGGTATTGTAAACTATGCATACATCCAAGCCTTGAGACTGCGGCGATAAACCCTTAAACAAATTAAAGGTTTATCTAAGTTATGTATATCGAATTCGATCATTCCTTCCAATCCTATGAAACCCAGGATTTCAGAAACGGGAGTTGTCAATTCCTATGGTACCACTACCTACTAACGAACGGCGTAGCTAATGTTAATGAATGTATTGTCCCATGTTAAACAAACCAAATGTCATAACAAAATGAAGGCATGTGATGTAAACAATTGTACTAAGTATGCTAAGTAAACATACGAAGCAGAAATGTTCATGTAAATCAATGTGCCCATATGCTGAGTAAACATATGCAGCAGAAATGTTCATGTAAATCAATGTGTCCATATGCTGAGTAAACATATGCAACAGAAACGTTCATGTAAATCAATGTGTCCATATGCCGAGTAAACATATGCAACAGAAATGTAATGTAAATCTAATGTACTAAGTACGCACACAATGGGCATACGTAGCATGAAATGTAATGAAATCGTGTACTATAATGTACTAACAACATAGCAGGCATATGATGTGAAAACATGGAAAGCATGAAAGTAATAGATAGGCACATGTGTTTCACCCCAAAACAGTTTGGAAAACAGTAAAAGATGGGGTTCTATGTACTCACCTGAGATTGCTTTGGAGCTCTTGTATAATAACCAGATAATGCTAAAGATCACGGAATATCAAACGGCACCTAATAGGTAGCTATGTCAATATACCGGACCAAATCGGAAGGATCGGATAGTATGCGGGTTCGTAAACCAAACGAGTATGGAGACTCGTGTAATATGGTTTAACAAAGCCTACATACTAAAATGAAACCTAACCTAAGTGCTTACGGCCCATCACGACCCGTTTAGGTAGCTTATGCTACCCTAACGCGTCGTTCGCGTAGAACGCATTCGGAACGCCTAACATTGCGACCACAAGGTATAACCTCGGAAGGTTATAGCTATGGTCACCTAATGTGTTTGGTCGGATCCTAATGATCGACCAAATGGGTCGGGTTCGAAAGTATCAGCGATGGTTTAGATCGCTTACCTTACGACCCTATATATGCACTAAACTAAAAGTGACAAGCTAAGCATGTTAGAACATGCTTAACTATCTTTAGAAAACAGGTTTGGCATCAAAACAAAAGGTTTTGATGCTCACGAGTAGTTTGGTTACAAAACACGCAAGAATGCGCATTTTGGCCGAAACTACGACTCGTCACTGAGCCTAGATAACGTGGTGATTAGCAGGTATAGTCACTACGGACTATAACCATCGTGATCACGCTCACGTTATGAAGTTCCATGAACTTCGCATCGACCATAAGCTGGTCAATGCAGAAAGTCAACAAAACGTTGACTTTCAGACTCGAAAAGCGATAAAACAACGAAAGAATACTTACGGAGGGTCCCCGAATGCTAATCTAGATCAGAGAAACTCAGGTATGAAGCAAAACTTCAACTTAGAGCTTTTAGATCTGATTCTTGTGATTTTTACACAAAAGGGGGGGGTATTTATAGGAAAAGTGGAACCGTTAGGATCGTTTATCGAATATCGTGCCGCGATCTCGTGCGTACACTTGTCGAAATGTTGTGGTAAGTCAGAAAATGCCCCTTGGCTCTTGATTGGGTGAAAGGGCATCGCCCCTTGATCGAACGAAAGGCCAACTGCATTAAATGCATACATTGAATCTGTCTGACAGTCTCACGTGGCCCGCCTCAACATTTAGGCAAAACTCACGCGGGCCGCCTGAGGCTTCTGATCTGCACCACTTGCAGAATTTACACTTTTGGTCCCTGTTGCGTGTTTAAGCCATTTCTGACACTTCTAAGGCCCGTAAAGCCAACTTTAAGGCCCTAAAATGATGCCTAAACATTGTGGACATGAAACATGCTCAAAAATGTTCCGGATGTTGGTTCGTTTGACCGTACAATCGCGATGTTTGCTTAATTACGACGGAATGCGCATAAGCGCGAAAGATGATCCAAATGATGCGACGAATGGATTTTTCTTATGCCAAACACTAAGGCATAATATTAGGATGCTTACATAAATTTTTGGATGTCCGGATGTATTCAGAACGTAAGTTATGCGCGAAAGTGCAAACTTGTGCACTTTTTGACACTTTTAGCCCCTGAATGATCCAAAAGTTTGTTTTAGCATACCAAACCCCTCAAAGCCTATTTCTAAGCTATGTAAAGGATATTTATGGTATGTTTAACTTATGGACATGTTCCGGAATGTTCGTTACAGCTCAAATTGGCATACTTTCGCAGTTTGTCAAGTTTAGTCCCTGTAAGCGAATTAACTTGTTTTTGCTATACCAAAGCCTTCAAAACTTATTTCTAAGTTATGTAAAGGTTACTTAAGGTATGTTGAGTATATGTTGATGTTCCGGAGTATTTGTCGCATTAAACTGAGTACGTTTAAGCATCAGTTAGCGCATAACTCTCCAGAAAGCGATGTAGAGTTTGAAATTGAACAAAAGTCAAAATATGAAAAATGTAAAACACAACCAAACAAACATTGGGATCAAATAACATTATTTTATTGATAATAGAACTGTTCATATTGATTACAAGCATAAATGTTACAGCAACCACCATTAAATCTTCCATAAAGGGTAAAGCTGTCCAAATTACTCCATAATCCATCTCCGAAGTCTTCCAACTCGATGACCAGGCAGGTAAAACTTCCTTCACTAAAAACGAGTTGCACACTGACTTCATTGAAAGAGGGTATGAAGCCACAATGATGATGAAACTAACCTTAGAAAAAGGTTATTTTCCTCCTGCACCCAGATTCCTATTTCATACCCTCCTACTATGTGTTTCAAACAAAACCACTTCTTTTAATGAGATCCCTATAAAGATTCAAAATCTGGGATATGCAATTCTTCAAGAAGAAAATTATAACTATTCTCAAGAAATCTTTAAAGATTTGGTTAATAATGTTGAAACCAAATCATTCTTACTATTTCCAAGGCTTTTAAGTTACTATTTTGAAAAGAAATTCACTAAGGATGATTTAGATTTAATAAACCAAGGTGAGATAACTGTAATAAACTGCCTAACATCTGAAACTTTTTCACGTATGTTAGCACCTTGCAAAACACAAGCAGGGGTGCCTGAGCAGAATTTAGCAGCTACCACTGCTCCTCAGGTATCTGCTGCTGAGCCTACTGCTCTAGGTGATCAAAGCAGCAGACCAACTGTTTTGAAACCCACACCTACAAAACCCAAAAGGCTTTACAAAAAGAAAAATCAAAAACCCCCCAAACCAATCAAAACGGCAACTCTGGAGGATGAGATACCAGAGTTAATGCCTGTGATAACACAAATGTCACAAGAAACCACTGCTGCTTCTTCCTCACAGCAGTTGGTACAAAAATCTCAACCCATAACCATAACTCCTCCTGCTTCTTCACAAAAAGAACAGGTTGTACACAAAGGGCCACCACATTATGATGCTCTGGATACACTCGTTTCCATCATCCACAGCTCAATGCCCGGAGCAAGTCCGCCTTCTACACCAACCATCACATCCACTATTCCACCAAAAACACAACTACTGTTGGATGCAATTGATTTGAACCAGGCATTACTCAGTCCTTCTCAATCACCTGTCAATGAGAATATGCCTCAACAAATGACTGAGCCTGCTGTATCATTCATTGCTAACCCACCAACACAATCTGAGGAGGTTACACCCATTGAGTTACAAGTAACTCTTTGTGGTAATCCAAGTGAAGCAGCCACTACAACTGTTGAACCCACTGGTTTACAGTTGGAAAGTGGTTACATCAATAAGACTTCCTTGGAGGCAATTCCTTTTATAGCACCTCTGCCAACCACCAGTGGATTTATTTATCCTACTGGCAACATCAAAAGGTTGTCAAGTGTTGAAGGAAGAAGACCCCAGTACCAAGAAAAAGGGGCATCAGTGGTTAATGTTTGGAGTAAACTCCCGACTTCAACCACTGATAAAACCACTGTTAGTGGGAAATCAGATGATCCCATTAAATTGGGTGATGATTTAAAGTACCAGAAATTGACGGCTCGTGTTGAAAAACTTGATAACTCTGTTGCAGAGCTCAAAGATATGCTCCAACAGTTGTTACAGGTACAAAAGGTACAATCCATTGATGTTCCACCTCAAGCACCTGCTCTCCAACAGGCACCTGCTACAAATGAGCTCTGGAATCTATTCCAACCTTTTCTCCATCATCAAGCACAAATAGCAGATCAGCAACATGAAAAACATGTTCAAGAGCTGAGAAATGCTATGGAGTCTAGGTTCAAAGACACTCAGGCTGATCTAAAGGCTCTCAAAACTCAGATCCTGCACAACTCTGGCACTGCTCCTCCATCAGTGTTCTTCATTGATCAACTCCCCGAAGATAATGCCAAAAAGGGGGAGAAAATTCAGGAGTGGAGAAGGAAAGGAATAACAGATGGTCTCTACCTTGCACCAGAAAATTCAAATATGACCAAACAGATTCCTTTGCCAGATGGGAGTAAGAAAACTGATGTGACCACAAATGCACTTGCAGAAGCACTTGCATGTGTGAAAAGGGATAGAGAGGCCAAAAAGAAAGCCAGGGTGGATTATCCGGATCAGGGTACTTCAGGGTCAAGAGATGATGAAAATCTTATTGATGAAAAAAAGAAGCCTACAAGAAGAGTAAGGCTACCCAAATCCATTCCAGTCAGACGTTCAAAGTCTGCTAAAAAACCACCACCTAAAACAGCTGTTGTAACTCCTGTTGTATCAGCTGCTGTTGGTACTTCAGTAGTTTCAACATCTGCTCCCACTTCAACACCCACCACCTCAACACACACTACATCCACTGCTTTACCACCATCACCACCAAAATTAAAATCACCTCCTGTCAAAAGGCAGAAGACAGCAGTTGTTATAACTTCTGCTGTAAAGACAACAGTGGTTGGAACACCAGTTGTTTCAACAGCTGTTAGTCTATCACCCACCACTGCCACTACAACCACCTTTCCATCCAAAACATCATCAGTCCCCCCCCCCCTAAATAAAGAGGAGAAGGCTAATTCCTAAAGATGATGTCACTACACCATCCCAAACATCTTCAAAACCTTTAGCTCTTGTCAATATACCAAAACCAGTCCCACTCTCTTCTGTTCCAATGCACAAGCCCTTACCTCCTGCAGGTGTTCAACTTCCTCTTGAACTAGAAGCTGTTAGAGAAGAAATAAAATCCTTTTATACTGAGGATGACCCTGCCAAAAGGAGTTTGCCTTCAATCAAAGGATATCCATGGCCCAAAAATATTGATGAATATTTGAAGATAAAGGCCAAGCAAGCAGAGGATATCTCGAAAAGAAACACACAAGGGAAATCTGACAAAGAAGTATCAAGATACTACCAATATCTGCTCACACAAGTCAGTTCCTTAGAACGTTTTGCAAAGAATGTCAGTCAACAAATTTCAGAAAGAGCAGCTGAAACCTTGAAGAAAGACTACATTGAAAGCATTATGCTTTACAAAAGATACAAAGGAGAGAGACACATGTATAAAGAGTGGACTGTTCCTGAGCTTGAAGTTGAAGCTGCAAGAATTCAAGACATGATAAAAAGGAAAGTCACTCACACTCCTCCTGATTGGGCAAAGTTCAGAAAGAATGTACCTGATAAGCAAATGGAACTGAAGAGAATGAAAGAAGAACTGGTTGTTGCTGATTTTGGTACAAAAAGACAAATTGCTAGATGGAAAGAAGATGTGGTCAGGTCAACCTACAAAAGGTTGGAGGAATTAAGAAAGAAAGATCCAAAAATTCCTCAAAAACCTGACTATCCTGAAGCAGCGGTTTCAAAAAGACCAACAAAGCTGCACATCAGGAAAACCACTGCTCCAACTGGCACTGCCTTTTACAAAAGGAGTCAAAGCCAGCTAGGTGCTGAAACAGTTCAAGAAACTCTTACTGGAAATGCCGTTGTAAAAGAAGGCTTGTTAAGAAAGCTAAAAGAAGAACTTGAACTGGAAAACTCTGCTACCACTGCTCAGCCAGTGATGAACAGGCCAGCCTCACCAAATACTTCTGCTAATAAACATCTCCCAAGAAACCCACCAGGCTCAAAAATACAAAAGTGGGAAACTGACAAACAGGCCTGCGTATTGACTTTGCTCAGGTCTGGTGGAGAAGTGGAGAAAATATCAAGGGAACAAGCTCTTGGCCTGAGTCTTGAAGATTTGCAGGATCTCCTTGATCTTCCACTTAGCAGGGATGATGAAGATACAGATGCCCTTGACTTTGAGTTACAATTTAAAGGTCAGATAAGGGAGCTGTTAATAAGGCAATAAAATGTCCACAAATAATGAAGGGTTTTGGCATTATCTGTTCCAGGGGGAGATTGTTGGGATTGAACCCTATCAGAGGAACAGATAATTAAAGCCAAAACTGGATCAGAGCAGTGGATCCTGAATAAGCAGATGTTGATATACAAATCTCTCCCCTTGAAAGTGATTACAACTACTGATGACTTCCTATCTGCTGATCTTGCTAAACTGCTGACCCATAACTGCTGCTCAACTAAATATCTGATGGAAGACTAAAGTCCTGCTGATTCAATCTACTGCCTTGAGTCAAGCACTGCTGATTCGGACAAGTGCTGCTGGGTTCACAACAGTAGAAGGTTGCAACAGCTGTTCTAAAGTCTGTTTTGTAATAGAATGTATTAGCAGTAGTTAACACAAGCAGTGTCTGTATAGATCAGAGGTTAGAGTTTGTTAGGAGGTTAGATGTCACTTTCATGGTGACGTCAGCTTTGATTCTCAGTGGTTTAATCTGCACTATAAATAGAGCAGTATCTGTACTGTTCTATTTGAGCTTAGAGCTTTTGCTCATCTCCTTTCATCTTGTACGATCAACCAGGGAGTATCAGGCTGAGGGGGAGTTTAGTATGTAAACATGTATGTAATCTTTTGATTTGAATCTTTCGACTAATGAGAATCATTTGTTTATGAAAAACTATTTTCCCCTTGGTTGTGTTTACAAAGTTTGCTACTCATTTCCGCTGCATTTATATCATTTCATGTGTTCTGATTAATCGTTTTATGCAAACAAACACAATCATGATGGCCCAAGATCCCAACATGATGGTACTCCAGTAGAACGATGGCTTTGCTCTGAGGCAACTGGTATTGGTTCACCATACATATTTCTTTCCATTTTTGGTTTGTGAATTTGGTTAGTAACCAATGCCCACTGATTTGCCGTAATAGAACACACTCGTGATGAGGACGAGGGAGTGGGAGATTCGGCCCATGATGGCGATAAACCCGTGCTTCTATACTTGCTCTCCGTATTAGATGCAGGTGCGAGAGATTCGGCCCATGATGGCGATAAACCCATGCTTCTATACTTGCTCTCTGTATTGGATGGAATTCCCCACCAATCTGAACTCATTTTGAATATATAATAATGAATACCTGCTTAAATCACTTAAAACAAACCGTTAAAAATGATTTTCAAACCTTCTGTTAAAAATTTACAAAAGTGACCCACGAAAGGCCTGATTTTTGGCGAAACACCTTAACTGGCGAAAAAGGTTTTTCGTAAATGACAAAGTGACAAAAAAATAAGGTTTTTCGTCAAGGACCAATTATGACGAAAACTATGTTTTTCGTCAAAGACAAATCAGTGAATAAAAGTCTTTCTTTGACTTCTTTCTTTGACTAAAGTGTACAAACAAAAGATATTAGATATTTTCAACAATCTTATCCTCCTGACACAAGAAAGTTGGTAAGCCAACTTTCAAAACACCCATGCATGTTTATAATATTTTCCAAACAAACACAATCATTCTTATCAAAACAGTGTTCACCAACCCATCATGCCTTGTGACACTTTTGTCAAACAATTATATTATAATCCTTAACACTTCACAAGTAATTCAAACAAGATCAAAAGAAGATTATATTTGAAGAACAATATGAACTATTTGAATATATCAAGAACACTATGAGTTTTCCGGTGAAACTTATGAGTTTTCCGGTGCCGGAAAATCTTTCGAACACAATTTTTGCAAGAAAAGTTTAATAAAAACAAAACTTTAACATGTAAACATGAATTTAACAAGGTTTTTCATCAAACTAAACAGCAAAATATCTAGATTTTCAAAGATATAAACTGATTTTTCCAGAAAGTATGAACTCCAAACACAAGAAAACGCTCGGTTTTAACAAGGATGAGAGAGCCAAGGCTCTGATACCACTTGTAGGTCCAACTAGCGGAGGATCTAGTCGCCTAATCCTTGTATACGAACAAACCCGGTTGTGCGAAATCCAACCGAGTAAGCAAATCGAGATAAGAACACAATGACACGAGACCAGAACAATATTCAACGAGTAAATCTCATGTATATTAGAACCAGCAAGTTTGTTTTTATTACAAGTATTACACACGATTATGCTTTCACAAACAAACTCTAAGTTCTCTCGTGTGTGTGTGCGCTCTCTGTGTTCTCTATCTTCACTTCTGTGTCTGCTACTATCTTCTGTCTTCAGCCTGCCTATTTATAGCTGCAAGTCGATGAAACATGAAGCAGTCGACGAAACATCATCAGCAGCCGACGAAAGTCCATCAGACGACGAAACATTCATGGCGAAACACCATGTCTGACGAAAGACATCAGGTCTTTCGTCATAAAGATAAATGGCAGGAGTTTCGTCTATGGGTACTGCACATGTTTCGTTATGCGGACTGGACTAGGATTTTCGTCATGTAGGCAAGGTCCAGGTGTTTCGTCATGTAGCCAAGGTGCAGGTGTTTCGTCATGTTACAAGGTTAGGTCTTTCGTCATGCAGAACTTTGATGCAGACAGCAGCAAACAGAAGATAGTTCAGCAGCAAGCATCCACATTCAGAACAAAGTTGATTACAATCCGAGACACGACGGAGGATATCGAGTCTCGGCCTTCACTTCGTAAAGTACTCGAACCGAGCGAGCCGTATCCACAATTATGTATCAACAAGTATGATGTTCATAAGCAGTGAAAAGATGAAGCAAGAACGGTGCACAACCGCTGTTGGTAAATACCTCTGTTTCCGACCACCTTAAAACCAAGGACAGTCTTCTTTCTCCATAAACCACATACGTGGATCTAGGGTTTGACGAGGTTTTTCGGTGGTATTGACAAAAACTGTTTCAGGCGATGGTGAGAGAGGTTGGGATGAGAGATAGGGGGTGTGTTTGGTCCGACCTTTCGTGCACCACCGGAGGTGTGGTGATGATGTAAGGAGAAAAGAGAGGTGTGTGGTTCAATGGAGGTGGATGGGTTTTTTTTAGCGAGATGGAGATATGAGAAGAGAGAGCAAAAAAGTTAGTGGTGTGGTGGTGGTGTGGTGGCGGCGTCGACGGCAGTGATGGTGTATTGTGGTAGTGGTGGTGGCAGAGAAAGTGGTTTTGTAGAGAAATATAACTATATATGATATCTGGTTTCACATCACTAACACTTATTTCCAATTTTACTTTGCACGTTTTCTTTAGATAATTCAAATCTTGGTTTGATATGGACTTAAAAATTCAGAATATGGTTAAACCAACCATTAGAATTGCAATTTTCCTTTATTTAGGATCTGGTCTGATTACTTACTATGTGGATTGTGGACTTTAAGTTATTCTGGCTATATTGTATGTATATAATTTTTTATAAGTATTAATTAATGAAGTTTTTTTATCCGTCTCATGGAAGTTATCATTCTTTTTGGTCATGTCGGTCAAAAAAAGCTAATGTTATGTCCTGTTTTGAGGCATTAAAACTTTTTATGTTAATTCTTCTTAATATTTATTATTATGACAAAACACATCGATTGCCATAGCGATGATATGATTAGAAGCCCGTCGCGAAGCGCGGGATCTCACACTAGTTATTATTGAATTGAAAGACAAACACTATGAACATGTGCGCCTGTAGAAATTTGTAAAACCAACAATTTTATAAAATAAAATTGAGAAAAATGCCCGGATAGTCCCTGTGGTTTGCCCATTTTTCACCTTTAGTCCCTAACTTTCTAAAATTACACCTATAGTCCCCAATTTTTGCAATTTCGTTCCCGGATAGTCCCTGGCACGAATTAAGGTTAGTTTTTAGTGTTAAGTGAATGTAAAATGACCAAAATACCCCTACTATTAAATAATAATATTTGTTTAACATCCCCATCTCCATCTCTTAAACCTTCTTACCACCATAACTATACCTTCTTTTTTTTTTCTTCCTCTGTTCATAAAACCCACTTGAAATGTGTCTTCCACCCTTGCTCTCTCTCTTCCCCTCGTGTTCTTGAGAGAGAAAGAGCATGGATTTCAAAAGGGTTCCAAAAAATTTGCCCTCTTTTCATCTCATACTTCAATAACAAACAAAACCCTTTACTATTAAGTATTAACTCACTTGGATCACTTTATTGTTTTTTTTTTTTTTTTTTTTTGCATCTGGGTTTGATTTGTTTTGTACAAATTTGTTCTATTTTGTTCAGTTTTTATAAGATATGTTACATGCTAAAATACCCTTTTTGTTCTTGACTTCAATTGGTTGCTGCAATCCTTTACATTCTGCGACAGAGTATCATAATCAGGGCATAAAAAATAGCAAATTACTAATCAAAATTCCAATTTCTAACAAACCCATAAGCCCAATTCAACAAGATCATGATTCAAACACATAAATGCAATTAGAATTTATAAAACTGAACCAATAATCAGCAAATCAAACCCATTGATTTTTTCGTCTCTGGTGCCGGTAACAACTCGTCTCCGGTAACATCTCCGCCGTCGATTTCATTGCCTCCCGTCAGAAAAAAAAATCTAATAAGCTCTCCACCGGAGCAATCGTCGCTATAGCAGTCGGATCTGCGTTAATCCTAGCTCTACTATTACTAATCCTGTTACTATGCCTACCAAAAAAAAAACGTAATCAACAAGCAAAACAGCCTCCAAAACCACCGGTGCAAACTCCGGTAACCGGAGGAGCAACAAGAGCGGTTACAAAAGCCGGTGCAAACTTCGGCAGTCGAAGGATGATGATGGTTGTTGCTTTAGGGATGGGTGGTTGATGGTGGCAACGGGGGTGGTGGGGAGTGATGATGGCAGCTGTGGAGTGGAGGGGACAGTGGTAGTGGTTTTTACTGAGAGAGAGCAAAAAGATAGAGATAGGGATATATGTTTTTTTATATGTTATTTTTTAATAAAGGGCATTTTAGTAAATTCATAGTCACTTAACTAAGAAAACTAACGCTCATCCACGCTAGGGACTATCCGGGAACAAAATTCAAAAACTTGGGGACTATAGATGTAATTTTAAAAAGTTAAGGACTAAAGGTGAAAAATGGACAAAACACAGGGACTATCCGAGCATTTTTCTCAATAAAATTTAAACACATTCAGATACTCATGTGTATAAAACGTGCAACTAGTCTATTTATACAATAATATATCTAGGCTAAAAAAACATCTGTAAAGCATTCACATTGGACCCTCCATCTCTATCTCTATAATAACACTAAAAAAACGTATTTTTCTCTATATTTTGTTTATTTTTCAAAACCTCTCACGTCCAACTCTCTATTTCTATCTCTATCATACTCACAAACACTTATTTTCTTATACTCACAAACACTTATTTTCTTACCTTTTTTCTCTTTCCTTCACGTTCACCCTAAAAATATGGAGGTTGTACTTTGTTTCTATAAATCTTTCCCTATTATTGAGATTCTAATGTAGTAGTGTTTTTGTTGTTTTCTCTATTTTTTACTTTATATTGTATGGAATATATTAATGAAAAGTCTCCAATGTGAATGCTCTAATATGCACATATGCATGAAAATCCAAAGCCAAAACGAGGGAAAACTCACCTAATGGTAAACAAGTTTCGTAAGTGTTCTATTAAAGTCACTCAACTTCCTTCAAGTGTTCCAATCATAAGTAATGTTTTTATTAACGTTTAAATTCTATAAAATCAAGAGATAAATAAAACATATATTAATCTTGGCCGTTACTTGATATTCTTTTTGCAATTAACTTGAAGTAGGTGGTACTAAAAACTATAAAAGATTACTAAATAATAACCAAGTTTCATAATTATAAAATTTAAGTCAAATTTGAAATTACACAAAAAAAAAAAGAACCTTTGATAGTAACCAAGATGCATATATGATTCAGTGATCTTGTGCGGTTCGGATGGACTTGTGCGGTTCGGATGGACTTGTGCGATCCGAACGACTTGTGCGATCCAGTTGGGTTATGCGAATGGACATTGGGCTTTAAGGCCCAACAGTCCTAACGTTCGTGTGTGGCCCAAGCCTTGTGTGATCGGCACTGTCTTGTGCGATCCACAAGGTCTTGTGCGATCATGCATATCTAAACAGTACACTGTGCTTTAATGTGATTGTACCCGGCTTGTGTGATGCACCTTGTGCGATCAGATCAGGTCTTGTGTGACCTGATCTTGTGCGATTGAGATGACTTGTGCGATCAGCTTGTATTCCCGAAAATCATGCAATCAGTTAAAACAATTTGAACAGTTTCTTGTTTTACAATTATTCGATCCAATCAAACATTAAATCGGTTAACAGTTTCCAAATCTTGTGTCAATCGATCAAACCAATAGATTTACCAAATAGTTTGTATGAACCCTAGCAAATCATGTAACAACTCAACATCATCTCATCGAATCAAATAGTATGATTATCATCAAGATCCATAATTCATCAATCAATAGTTCATGTCAAAACTTATGAATCAATTGAACATCTAAACCCAATCCAGCCGATTACATCTCCTCGGTTCTAAATCAACATCAACATTACATAATTACCAACCCTAAATTAATCAAATGATGATACACATATGAGCCGATTACGTGAATACCAAACCTCATCATTCATAACTAATCATATATCATTCATAAATCATTGTATGAGAACATATCAATCACAATATCAATTTATATACAATCATAGCAATCATAGTATCATGCATCATACAAATAACAGTGAAACACTAACCGGATTAGAGGGTAAACAAAGGTTGATCTGAACAGGAGAGATCTTCGAGGGATAGGGGTGTGTGGTCGCCGGCTTCGAGAGAGAGTGTGAGAGAGGGTAGAGAATTAGGGTTTGTGTGTGTGGAGAGTGTTAGCAAACAATGGGGAGCAAAACCTCACAAAGGTTTTGTATCGGCTTATATAGGGGAGTGGCTGAACCCTCCTAATGGGCTGCCCATTCGGTTCAATTACAAGAGAGTGTGGGCCGAGGGTGGTAAGGAACCAAAGCCCAAAGGCTTGTGCGATCGGGTTGTTGTTGTGCGATCGGTTCGTTTTGTGTGATCCTATTACGTACATACATGCACATAACATAGCAACATAACATTTCATTAATCATCAAAGTTCACATCATCACATAGGGTCCACATACGTTACATTAAACACAAAGATAGGTTCTAAAATACGAGTTGTCACAAAGATGTATCAAGATTTAAAAGAATACTATTGGTGGCCGAGACTCAAGAGCGATGTTGCTGTTTATGTTGGAAAATGCCTAACCTGTTCTAAGATTAAGGCTGAATATCAGAAACTGTCTGGCCTACTACAACAACCAGAGATTCCATGTGGAAGTGGGAACAAATCTCAATGGACTTCATAACAAAATTACCCAAGACTCCTAGAGGGCATGATATGATATGGGTAATAGTCGATCGGTTAACAAAGTTTGCGCATTTCCTACCGATCCGAGAAAAGGATAGCACTAGAAAACTTGCTGAGATATACTTAAGGGAAATCGTGGCACCTCATGGAGAGCCTATCTCGATTATTTCAGACAGAGATGGACGCTTTGTCTCAAGGATTTGGCAATCCTTTCAGGAAGCCTTTGGATCTCAGCTAGATCTAAGCACGGCCTTCCATCCACAAACAGACGGTCAGAGTGAACGGACCATACAAACGCTGGAAGATATGCTTCGCGCATGTGTTATGGACTTAGGCGGCAGCTAGGATACTCATCTACCTTTAGTTGAATTTTCCTACAATAACAGTTACCATACAAGCATAAAGCTGCGCCGTTCGAAGCTCTGTATGGCCGCAAGTGCCGATCGCCCTTATGTTGGGCAGACGCTGGAGATAAACGTAAGGTTGGTCCTGAACTAGTACAAGAGACAACCGACAAGATTACGCAAATCCGAGAGCGCATTAAGGCGGCTCAAGATCGACAAAAGAGCTACGCTGATCGAAGACGGTAACCACTAGAATTCGAAGTGGGAGACAAAGTTTTGTTGAAGGTCTCGCCTTGGAAGGGCGTAGTAAGATTTGGAAAACGTGGAAAGCTGAATCCAGGGTACATCGGCCCATTCAAGATCTTAGAAAGAATTGGTACCGTGGCATACAAGTTGGAGTTACCGGAAGAACTTAATTGAGTACATGATACGTTCCATGTATCCAACCTCAGGAAGAGTCCAACACAAGAAAACGTGATCATCCCTGCGGATGAAGTGCATATTGACGACACCCTCCGATTTACAGAACAACCCGTTGAGGTTACCGACTGGAAAGTCAACAAGACCAGAAGGAGCAGTGTCAAGCTTGTCAAAGTACGTTGGAACTCTAAGCACGGACCCGAGTACACGTGGGAATGTGAAGACCAGTTCAAAGAAAAGTACCCCCACCTGTTCAAGAAGACTCCTGCAAGAGTCAACTCAGCCTTAATTTCAGGACGAAATTCTTTTAACGGGGGGAGACTGTGACAACTGGCACCAAACCGGTAATTTCCGTACACTTTAATAATTATTCAATAACTAAAATTATGTGCTTAAATGTCAGCATTGTCTAATTACATACCATACAAGTGAATTCATGCACGTTATATGCTACAAAATATTGCTTTATGCATTAACGAGAACGTTGCATCAGAAATACTAGTAAACTCACCGGTAAAGACACATTGTGTCAACAATTCTGCAGAAAGCAGTCAGACATTAGAATTGGGGCCTAGGTGTAGGTCCAACGTCAAGAATACATTAAAACCCAAGAGTACATACAAGGGTTAACATATAGACTTTCCGGAAGCTAAAATACGCACTAAAAAGCACCCGAAACGCACTTTAAGTGCAGAATTTTATTAAATTCAGCTACAAATCAGCTTTTAACACATATATATTATGCAGAATTCCTAATTTATCACTCAGAATACTTCCCTAAGTGTCGGGAATTGAAAGTGTACAAAAGGGTACTTAAAAAAAACTAAACGGTGCAATTTAGCACTTTAACAAACCGGTACTTAACCGAACAACCGGACATTAACCGGAACATCAAAATATTACTAGAAGCATTGTTTTATTTTTCTGAGCTAGTTATGATTCCCGAGCACACTAACATACTACATAAAGCATGATACACATGAATACAAGACTTTCACATTTAACTTCCACTAGTAACCTACCTTATCATTCTAAATTACAATTACCCCCCCCCCCATATGCAAGTAATTGGCCCATATAGTGGCCCCACCTTGATCTTGTGAGATCTTTCTTAATCTTGTGTAATCTCCTAGGATTCCCCAAAGATTTGTGTAAGGATCTTGTCTAGTACTTTACAAAAATATTAACCTAAGGTTTTAAGGGAAACATGATTATTAAATCACATGGAAGATCATAACTTACATTCATCTTTCACAGTCATTCTCCTCCTCCACCCCTCCCTTGCTCACGGCTCCAACCCACCAACACACACCACCCATTTTCATTCAAGCTTCAAGCATTCCAAGTGTATCTCAAGGTGATACAAGGTGATTTAGGAGGTTGGGTGGACTCCGAAGTTGAAGGACCTTCTTCGTTTGCTTTTATCCAACCATTTTGTCATCTTCAAGTTCTAGTATTCTTCCCTAGCTTGAAGCTAGTGGTAAGGCTCTCTTGATCTTGTTTACTTCATATTTTGAGTGGTTAAAAGATATAACATGTTGATTATCATAAGAATACTAAAAGACATACACATGAAACTTGAAATATAAGATGATACATGATGGAATCTTGCTAAAATGATGTTGTTTAGTGAGTGTATGTTACTTGCTTGTTGATTTCTTGAGTTGATGATGTTAACCATCACATGAAGCTTGCTAGATGAGGTTTAAACACTTAATCTAGCAAGTGGGAGGATGATTATGTAACAACCTAGAATAATCATCTTCTCGTCTAGTCATGAACTTGATGAATGAATGAATTCTTGGTAAAATATTAAACAAAGCAAGCTAGTAAACTTATAGATCTAAGATGTATGAATGGTTTTTCTAAAAGAACCAAGTTTAAAATATGATTTTTAGAAGATCTTGGTTTTTACTTAAACCTACACTATTTTTATTAGAAAAACAAGTGTATAAACACTTATGAAACGGAAAAATACAAAAGAAGTATTTTTAGAAAAATCATTTTACAAGTTGTAAAAGACTAAATCTTTCAAGAAAGTGATTTACAAATAAATAACCATGTTTTTAAGGGTAACTAAACCTACTAAATAACATGGTAAGTTACTACAAGTTTTTACAAAAACTTCAAGTTCATGATATAGTGTGATTTACTTGATTTGGCACTTGGTAAGACTTGATTGTGTTATTGATTGTTAAGATGATTTTAAAAGAAAATAAACGCATGTTTTGAAAACATGGGAAACCTCCATTTTTAGAGGAAACTCTGTCAAAATTTCTATAAAATTTTGACACTTAGAAAAATATAAGTTTTTGAAGAAACTTATCCCCTAAAAATGTATCTAAAAACATTACCAAGGTTTCCCTAATTTTTGTGTTAAGAACTGATGATTTCTTCAAGGTTAAAATTGATATTAAGTATGTATATTTTTGAGAAAAATATATATATTATTTGATCACCAAATTTTGTGCTAAGTGTATGTAGTATGTATTATACATGATAGTGTATTAGCACTTGAAAATACACTAAATACTCCTAAGGAGTGAAAATACAAAATACACATACAACATGGTTAGACAAATATAAGAAAATATATTTATGAAAATATATTCTTTGATAGGATAAATAACTTGGACAAGTTATGAACTTGAAATAAAGTTTTTGACAAAATACATAATTCGGGTGCAAAACACAAGATACTTATATTTATTTTTGAGAAAATAATATAAGTAAGATACATAGTTAAAAATATAAATTATTTTTAACACAAGAACACATATACAAAAGATAGTGACTTGTACTTGTGCGATACAAGTCTAGTGACTAACGTTAATAAAACAAGTTTAGGTCACGACGCTAGATAAGCAAATCCGGTGAAGTTTACGACGCAGGAACGCAAAGTTGTGAGTTCACGCTCCCCCTTTTCTCTTAACTGTTTTTAGTTTTATAACTTCAGGGGTGAAATACATGTTACAATGTTTATAAATGGTATGATGATACGAGAAATGATACATGATACGAGAATTCGTGTCACGAATAGGGTACCATAAGCACCATTAATCAACAATATACCTAGACCGCAGAACAAAAGGTTAGATCTAACGGGTGTCGGGCAGGCCACACTCTTGGTGAGAACGAGTACCAAGCAGTTCTTTTGTGTCTCAGAATATGCCAACTAGAAAAATGCCTATGGTTTGGTTGCTTCCTAGGTCGTGTCACATGTTAATGGCCTTGCAACCCATTAACAACTTGATTTATACAAGAATACATGATTTAGACAAGAATACATGATTTATACAAGATACATACCATGTTTTTCATACAAGTATACGAACGTTCAATACAAAAAATGCATGAATTCACACCAACACTATATTGACGTTTTTCCAAAACTCACATGTATTTCAGGTAACTAAAGTGGATGTCGTTTATGTTTACTTTTGAATAAAGTTGTAAACTTTTAGACAATATGCTTTCTCGTGATGTAAACACTTAACCTACGTTTTCAGTAATGTAATGTTTTGGGTATTTGAAGTTATTTTTACAAGCATGTATTATGTTTACCTTTCGTATGCAATAAGAACCTTTCATGATTACACCTCGTGCTTCCGCCTAAGAAAGAGGTATGACATTTGTTTTCAAAACATTCAATTTTATCCGTCCCTCAGGATTTCACGAAGTTCACCTTCTGAACCTTCTTCTTGTTTTCACTTTGTTTGCCTTTTCCCTTTCCTTGGTGAATGTGACCTTGCTTTCGATGATTGTGTTGTGGTTGCAATTTTTGATTCCCATATTTCTTTCTAACTTTGGATTTTGGGATAGGAGCACACTGAGTTATTACAACTCTTGGGCTCAACTTTCCCAAAAACTTACTGGTAGAATCTTCAAAAACTTTATCAATCAAGGATTGATTGACATTCTTGATTGGGAAATCCTTGTCAGAATAGATTTTATTATCACCAACAAGAGTGTACAGCAAATTCACACTCTCAGACTCTTTTGCAGACGTGGACTTGACCAGAACAGTCTTAGAAGGTTTTGCGTGAGGATCACATAGAATATGATTCTCAAGAGGTATCAGACTGTGCTAAGTCAGTATCATCGTATTCATCATCTGAAGAATCAGCATCCTCAACAATGACTGGAGGATCCTGATTTTGTTCAACAGTTGACACACTTGTAACTGTTGAAACATCCGAATCTGATTATACTTCCGTTTTGTATCCAAGTCCGGTTGCAAATGCTTCAATGTCTAAAGGAACAGATTTCTCAAAATAAGTTATATTCTCCTCATCAGGCATTGCATCACAATTGTGTCTAACAGGTGGTGGACATTTTTTATATCCAATGCACGTGACATCCTTTTTCTCTTTCTGAACATCGATGATGTGATCCAGCACATAACTAGAGTTTAAATAACTATTTAGCTTAAGATAGATCGCCTCACTTTCAGATTCAACACAAGCTAACTCTTTTTGCATGACCTCGAGACGATTGATATAACAGTTTATGTCAGTTTGTTTTCTTGAAGCCATTTTTGTTAGCTCGGTTTTATCTTTTCTTAAATTTTCAATCACCGTTTTAAACTCTTTTTCATGGTTTTCATAAAACATGTTGGCCTCTTTGCATTTCGAAAGATCCACGATCAAACCTTGATTGTGGATAAGTGTCACGTCATACTTGCTTTGCAAATCATCATATTTGCTTTGCAAGTCCGACAATTTATTTCCTAAACTAACACATTTACCACACCTATCAGAACTTGGTTTATCGACACATACCTGAATGGATTCGCTCTCAGATAGTGACTCATTTGCCTCAGAATCAACAACCTCTGTTGTTGATTCATATTCTGATCCATCCTCGCTTGAGCTTGAACTTGTACCATCTTCAACTGAGCTACCGTCATGTTTAGAACTGTCATCATTTCTCGAGGATTCACCATTGCTGGCATCTTTGACAATTTTGGCATAAAACGCCGTTTTTGTTTGACCATTGTAGTTTGGATCAAGAAATGATGGTACTCCAGTAGAACGATGGCTTTGCTCTGAGGCAATTGGTATTGGTTCACCATACATATTTCTTTCCATTTTTGGTTTGTGAATTTGGTTAGTAACCAATGCCCACTAATTTGCCGTAATAGAACACGCTCGTGATGAGGACGAGGGAGTGGGAGATTCGGCCCATGATGGAGATAAACCCGTGCTTCTATACTTGCTCTCCGTATTAGATGCGGGTGCGGGAGATTTGGCCCATGATTGCGATAAACCCGTGCTTCTATACTTGCTCTCTGTATTGGATGGAATTCCCCACCAATCTGAACTCCTTTTGAATATATAATAATGAATACCTGCTTAAATCACTTAAAACAAACCGTTAAAAATGATTTTCAAACCTTCTGTTCTAAATTTACAAAAGTGACCCACGAAAGACCTGATTTTTGGCGAAACACCTTAACTGACGAAAAAGGTTTTTCGTAAATGACAAAGTGACAAAAAAATAAGGTTTTTCATCAAGGACCAATTATGACGAAAACTATGTTTTTCGTCAAAGAAAAATCAGTGAATAAAAGTCTTTCTTTGACTAAAGTGTACAAACAGAAGATATTAGATATTTTCAACGATCTTATCCTCCTGACACAAGAAAATTGGTAAGCCAACTTTCAAAACACCCATGCATGTTTATCATCTTTTCCAGACAAACACAATCATTCTTATCAAAACAGTGTTCACCAACCCATCATGCCTTGTGACACTTTTGTCAAACAATTATATTATAATCCTTAACACTTCACAAGTAATTCAAACAAGATCAAAAGCAGATTATATTTGAAGAACAATATGAACTATTTGAATATATCAAGAACACTATGAGTTTTCCAGTGAAACTTATGAGTTTTCCGGTGCCGGAAAATCTTTCGAACACAATTTTTGCAAGAAAAGTTTAATAAAAACCAAACTTTAACATGTAAACATGAATTTAACAAGTTTTTTCATCAAACTAAACAACAAATATCTAGATTTTCAAAGATATAAACTGATTTTTCCAGAAAGTATGAACTCCAAACACAAGAAAACGCTTGGTTTTAACAAGGATGAGAGCCAAGGCTCTGATACCACTTGTAGGTCCAACTAGCGGAGGATCTAGTCGCTTAATTCTTGTATATAAACAAACCCGGTTGTGCGGAATCCAACCGAGTAAGCAAACCGAGATAAGAACACAATGACACGAGAGCAGAACAATATTCAACGATTAAATCTCAAGTATATTAGAACCAGCAAGTTTGTTTTGATTACAAGTATTACACAAGATTATGCTTTCACAAACAAACTCTATGTTCTCTCGTGTGTGTGTGTGTGTGCTCTCTGTGTTCTCTATCTTCACTTCTTTGTCTGCTACTATCTTCTGTCTTCAGCCTGCCTATTTATAGCTGCAAGTCGACGAAACATGAAGCAGTCGACGAAACATCATCAGCAGCCGGCAAAAGTCCATCAGACGACGAAACATTCATGACGAAACACCATGTCTGACGAAAGACATCAGGTCTTTCGTCATAGAGATAAATGGCAGGAGTTTCGACTGGACTGGGATTTTCGTCATGTAGGCAGGGTCCAGGTGTTTTCGTCATGTACACATGGTTAGTTTACGCGGGCCGTGACAGGGGGGCTGGAGATCAAGTTTCATTTAATTGCCTTTAAGCCCCTGAAGTTTGTAAATTAGGGTTTTAAGGCCTTTTAGGGACTATTTTCGCCATAAAAACATAGCTTAAGGGCAAATCAAGTATGAGGAACATAACTCAAGTATAATTAAGCGTATGAAAGTCGTATTTAAATATCGTTTACGATCAAAACACGTTTTATGCATAAGTTTCACATATTTGCGAGTTTAGCACATAGTTTCCAAGAATTACGAATAAGCATCAATTGTTTCACGAAATCGAACGTATGAATATGTAGAGGGTATGTATAACACGAAATTAAAGATATACGAGTTTTATTTATAATCCAAGTCTTGGATTTTACATCGCTTTCAATGAAAGAACGACTACAAGACTACGAAGTTTCCAAAAATAGGTTTACAAGCGATGGTTTCTAAATATAGGAAGTATGAAAACGCAGGGCATTACAACAACTGTCAAAATTCCAAGTATCCGTACAAATATTAAACAATGATTAGTGCTTAATGACTTTGTTGATTTACATCTAATAACTTAAATTGCTTTCTGATTATTGCTATTATAAATACATGTGCATCACATATTGCATAATGACATACCATTATTGCATACAAACTTTATTGATTCAAATGATGCACGAAACAAAGGTAGCACAGTTATCAGACAAATCAGAAAAATGCTGATGGAGTCCAGTGCATAGACAGAAAAAATGCTGATGGAGTCCTAGTGATAGTTTAAGTGCCGGAAAGTGCCTGAAACTCACATAAACTGCAGAATTTTGCAGAAATAAGCAAAAATCAGCATTTAAACACTTTAATTTCATGCAGAAATATGGTTAAATGATCCAGAATGCTTTCCTAAGTATTGGGAATCAAAACAGTCACAAAAGGTAACATAAAGCTCACTAAACTGCATAGTTTAGCACCATAACGAACTGGTAACCAACTGAATAACCAGACACTACCTGAAACACCAAATTTTCACTAAAAACATTGTTTTGACATTTCCAAGCTAGTTATGGTCCCCGAACATCATAACACACTATTTAACATCTTGTAACTAAATAACCTAACTGAATACTTGATTTTCAACCATATAAACTAACTAATGGTTACAGCCTAGCCTAAGACCCCCCCCCCCACCCAACCTATAATCGGCCAACATAGTGGCCCCACTCAAGATTTTATTTGCATTTTATAATGGATCTTGTTTTAATTAACTAAACACATTACACATTAGATTTTTCATTGTAGAAGTATTATAAGTGAAACCAAGAGATCATAACCTTCACATTTCTTCACAAACTCAACACACACTCTTCTCTCTTCCTCCTCCCTCACTCTCGGCTGAACATCACCACCCACACCATCATCATCTTTCAAGTTTCATCCATTCTACATATATATAAAGGTGTAAGAAGGTGTATAAGGAAGCTTGGAGCTTTTGGAAGTTGAAGGACCACTCACACAAGCTTTTATCCACTTCATTTTCATCTAGTGATCATTCCTAGCCTTGAGCTAGTAGTAAGATCATTCTACTCTTCATTTTACATCTTGTTTTGGTGGTTAAAGAATGATACAAGTTGTTAATCATAAAGAACACTATGAATCAAGAACATGAAACTTGAACATAAGACTAAATTCATAAGAAAACAAGTTGTTTAAGTGTTGTTATGCTTATTGGTTGATTGATTGCTCATGTTTATGATGTTAAACATTATGTGAATCTTGCTAGATAGTGATTAAAGACATAATCTAACAAGATGAGAGGATGATTATGTTAAGATCAAAGTAATCATCCATATGTAAATCATGAACTTCAAGAGTAAATTGTTTTTCTTGTAAAGTGATGATCAAAGTGAATGTAAAGTCTTGTGAATCTATGATTTCAAGAATGATTTTTCAAGAAACCAAGTTAAAAATACAAGATTTACTTAAGCTTGGTTCTTAAAGGAATTAACCACATTTTTAGTGGTTAATCAAGTATAGAAATATATATGTAGCAAGAAAAACTCAAGAAGAAACATTTTTAGAAAATTTAATTACAAGTTGTAAAGAACTAATTTCTTAAAAAATGAAGTTTTATATAAACAACCACACTTTAAAGGGTAACTTTGCCTACTAAACACACTAGTAAGTTACTATAATTTTTTGTAAATTTTCAAGTTCATAAAGTAGTAATTTATGCTTGATTTTGGCAAATTGGTAAGTGTTGATTGATTTATTGTTGATTGTGGTGATTTATCAAAGAAAAATGATATGCTTTGAAAGCATGGAAACCTCCATTTTTAGGGGAAACTATGGCAAAATATTTCTAGAAATTTAACACTTAGAAAAATATTTTTCAACAAATAATTACAAGCATATTTTAAACCATGAATTTTTATGTAAAGTTTGCCATAATTTTTGTTACAAAAATTATAAATATTGGAGGTTGGTTTTTGTAAATAAAAGTGACTAAATATGTATTTAGGAAATATATATTTAGATGTCACCATGTGTGTGATTATTTGTATATTATGTGTATTAGTTATATTATTTTGGGACTTGAAATAATATAACTCACCAAAATGCCAAGATATTACAATCCAAAATATTACCAAGATTCCAAGAATATGAATATATAAATTATACCCAAAATATTGGAAAAACCAAACAAGGAATATAACTTACAAAAATATTCCAGAAAATTAATTCACAAGTATATTTTGTTAATTAGTATTTTTGACACCAAGAGAACAAAAATGTGATTTTTACAATTATTATAAAATATATCACATTTTTTGACAATGAGAAAATACATTATTTTTGGTAAGTAAAAATACATATATTTTCTTGGAAATTATTAGAAAATATATTATTTTTGGGAGAAAATATATGTTTTCTTAAGTAAACATAAAACACATTATTTTTGGGTGAAAAATAAGTTTGTGTATATTTTCCAAGTTAAACTTGAAAATATATTATTTTTGAAAGTTATATGAAATTTATAAATATTTTTGCCAAGGGAAAAATTATAAGTAATTTTTCTATGAAATATTTCTTAAAATATATATTTTGGGAATATATATATATATATCTATTATCTATTACTATATATAATGTATATAAGAGAGAGAAAGTTGGATGTTGAAAATTTAAGAGTTGTATAACTTTTAATGCATATGTTACAACCATTGATGTAGCAATTGATTTGTAGTAATGATTTGAGTGAGATTGCCCAAAATGTACAATTAGTCTCTATCTGGTTCTAAAGAAGAATTCAGCCATACACCAAAGAAAACATCTCTTGAGCATTCACTGATTTGGGTGAGATTGCCCAAAATGTACTATTAGTCTTTCTCTGGTTCTAAAGAAGAGTTCAGCCATACACCAAAGAAAACATCGCTTTGAGCATTCAAATTTTGAATTTCACCTCTCCATTTCCCCAAATGTTTAGCTTTTGAATTCCACCGAGCAAAGCAATCCATTGACTTTCTCATATCTCATTCTTCACAGTTCACGCCAACTCAACTCATCTGGTTTTCTCTCTACGCACAACATCATCTGGTTCTCTCTATTAGAGATGATTAGAAGCATGAAGCTTCAAATCTGATATTAGATCGATCAAGCAAGTTATCCGGTAAGAAAGCTAAAACCTAATCGTGTTTCATTTATGTTGTTCTCTTGAAAACTTCATGTGATTTCCTCTTTTTCTCTCATAATTAGAACGTTTAGGAAGCATCTTCATACCAACACCCCTTCCCCTGCTCTCTTCTTTTTATCCATTTTATCTTCTTCTTTCAGTGGCACTCACGGAGGTGTAGACTTCACAGTCTTAGAGGTGAGTTCTTGGCACTCACCGGAGGTGTAGATTTCACAGTCACAGAGGTGCGTTCTCTTTTCCTTACCTTCTTTGCATTCAATCCCTATTTTGTGAATTTTGGGCTTATGTTTTTTTATACCATAAAGATGAACATGGATTTATATCCTGAATTTGAGGTTTCTTACAAGGGCACACAGAGAACCCACTAGAAATCAGTTTGATTTTCATCCCATTTAACTTATTTCTTTTTGTATTTTTAGGTAAGGGGTTAGATTCTGAAACTGGAAGTACTGTTGGTGGAGGAAACATGGTTGGAAGTTTTTTCTTTATATAGTTCTACCCCATATGGCCAGCTAAAAGCTATCATCGTTGGTCAGGTGTTTACTTGAACTTGTTTAAAATTAAATCTGTAATTTTAGTTTTGTTTGTATAAATATTTGGACGATAAGTACACGGGTTGAAGCGAGCTGGTTTTTTAGAGGAAGGGGTGACTCAAGTTCAGATGCGAGTTCAGAGAGTAGTGAGAGTGCCGCTGAAGATAATTTGTTATTCTTTCACCAGTTGGATTTGGCAACGCCAGCACAGGTTTTTACATGCTTTTTTTCATTGTATATGGGGCAGGATGGGTGGGTCAGTGGTTTGGGTAACGAGTCAAATATAAGGGTTGTGTATCGGGTCTCTCTGTCTTTAAATGATAAAAATCTACCTCTACTGATATGGAAACACAACTAACTTTAAAAGATGGTAGCCTAGAGTCACCAGATTGGGCAAGCAATATAACAAGCATTTTAGGCTTTGTGTTCTTAGGAAAAAGTATGTTTTGTATTAGTATTTTTATTGTAATAATCAAAAAGAAAAATATATAGAAAGTTAAATATAATTCTGATATTGTGTGATGAACTCTGGTCCATCTGCCCATGTTGTCCTCAGTTGTGTAACACCATGTCTTAAAAGTCACAAACATCAATAAATATATAATGTTAATGAGATTGAACGAAAACACTCTAATAATCTTATACTAAAGTTATATATAAGATTAGATAGTTGTACCAGTGGATGGTGACATTGTATCTAGCTTTCTTTGTAACAAGTATCACTAAAGTATCTCCATTGTTCACTTCTAGGTTCGGACACGGGAATCGCTTGTTGACCATGATGGAATTATGGGTTTCGCATAGCCTCTTGGGAAGATGGATTAAATCCCAATTTGAATTTGAAGCCTATATGCCAAGCTTTTGCTGAAGAAAAGAAAAGTTAACGTTTAAAGTTTGTTTGGTCAAGAATATAGATCAAGAATTCCTGTCCAACTCTACCTAACCTAAAGATGTTTATTATTATTTATTTATATTTATTATTATTATTATTATTATTATTATTATTATTATTATTATTATTATTATTATTATTATTATTATTGCTACAGGAAGTGGCTGAGCTTTTACATGGGGCACATTTACTATGTTTAATTTAACGAGGACGATTGATTGATAGTGCCTGTGACGATCCTTTAGTTCAAGTTCTTTTCTTGACCATTACGTACATTTGACATTGATTTGCACTCTTTCCGTGGTACTAATTATGTTGTATGTGTTCTCATAACTTGCTGAAGCTATAATTTTAAAAAGTTGATAAAAACAAACAATTCGGTTTAACAGGCCAGGCCGTGTTCGTATCGAACCACAAAAACTCATGTTGTGTTTGTCTTCATGTGTCTCGTGCAATTTCGTGTTTGGGCCAAGTTTTTAGATTCGCGTCGGATTTGATCCGTAAACACATGACCCATTTAGCATGCTTAGTGTTTTTTTTATATACTTTACTTGTTTAAGTGATAAACAATTAATTGGTTTTCTAAATAGATTTGCCGACTTTCAAGTTTCAACCCATTTGACCAATTCTTGTTTAGCCTTTTTGTGTGTATGTGTTTAGCAGTCTACCCACAAGAGATAAAACATAGCCTAATACAATTTAATCATATGCAGACATTTTGAAATTCTTATGTCAATTAGTTTCATAGAGTTGACCATAAAAGTCAAAGTATTTCAATCTTTTATACATGTTTTGTGAGTAGAAAAGACTGATCGAAGAGATGAGATACAAAGGCAGGGTAAGAGAGATTAGAGTAACAAATTAAGGCCTTTACTAGACCACCCGCCACTCCCCGCCCCACTCCCCACATGGTGCCCCGTTCACCCTTAACATTGACTGTTGTACGAGTCATGGGATACCATGGACTTCCAATGTGGCCATTCGCTTCCGTTCTTGTTGTCAGCAACTCATAGGATAATATTCTTCATCCTCCTCTAGCTTAGAAAAAATCAACATTGACCATTATATATTGTTTTGCCTAAGTTTTTTATATAAATTAAACAATCTAGACATGATGATCATTGGGGTTCTTAGTCGTCGTCGCCGCATCGCGCAGGTTCCCTACTAATATATATTGTTTTGCCTTAATTTCATGTCTTTTAAACAAAAGTTTTAGCCCAACTGTTGTTTTGGCTAATAACCGAAATTAAAAGAACTGAGCAAAAATCGGCAATGGAACCGAATAAACCGAATTGATTAACCGAAAATTGATTGGTTAATAAAATAGACAAACCAATGGCTTCGGTTGAGGATAATAGCCACACCAAAAGAACCATGCACACCACGATGAAATGGATTAACGATATAACTTTGCTTATGAACGTATATCCGCCGCAATAATACTACAATAAATATTATACAAACACGAAAACTACCGGAAACGAGTATCGCAATGCAAATTGTCACCCCGCCGCATCGCGCGGGCACCCTGCTAGTATATATATATATATATATATATATATATATATATATATATATATATATTGATGTATTTTTATTAGAAATATTACTCTGGAAAAGTTAATACAAAAATTAAGTATGAGATACTTAATAAACACAATTAGGAATGGCAATAGGCTGGGCTTGGGCCGGGTATTAGTAATCCCAGGCCCGTACCCGGTTCTAATTCTTTGTCCCATACCCGGCCCGTTACCCGTCGGGTATTTGTTGGGTAATTACCCATCTGGCATCTGGCATACCCGCGGGTATCGGGTATACCCGTTAATTTCTTAAAAATACTCATTGGGACAAATGTGCAATTTTTACTTTGATGTTTATATAATTTACTATTTTAATGACTATAACAAATGAAAATATGATTAATAATTTACATATCACATTCAGACCACATATACCAAACTAAATCAAAACGATTACTTAATTAAGTAATTGTATAGGACCACCTAATTGCATAAACATCCACGTAATAAAACGTAATAGCTTCCATATCCAATAAGCATGCTCAAAAATAAGTTATTTGTTCACTAAGAACCTGCTAAATACATATCTACATATGACTATAGAAAATGTAATAAGCACATGTACTAAGTTTATATATATGGAAGACACAAAGAAACGTAACTCAAAGACACTAATACCAAGTCAAGGCACGACCCGCTCGTCTAATAAACCGTAGTACGTTGTAGGTAGTCGTGCACACTAGTAGCAGCTTTGGGTTACATTAGATTCAGGACGCAAAACTGTGAGTTCATGTCCCCCTTTTCTTTTAACTGTTTTCGGTTTTATAACTTCGGGGGTGAAGTACATGTTACAAACTGTTTACATACGATTACATTTGGTGTGGTTAGCTAAGGAAAGGTACTGCTAGATCATGTGAGTGGTAGGTACAACGCTTAAGACCATTAATCCCCGTTGTAGGACCGAGGGACATGAGTGATAGATCTATTTGGGTGTAGTGAGCCCCACCCATGTGGATCGGGGTTTGGCCCATGAGGTGACTATGTCTTACAGCCGGAAGCCCGGTGCAAAATCTGCTAGGTTTGAGCCTTCCTGCATCACGTCACACATATTGATGGCCTTGCAAACCATTAATGATCTGCTTTCTTTGTTTGCTTTCATACCGGGTTTATAAAACATACAAACGATTTCAAAGGTTTATTCGTGCACACATACAAAACAAATGAACTCGCTCAACTTTTGTTGATGTTTTCAGACTACATGTATTTCAGGAAACTAAGTATGGATCTACGGGCGTTTGGAAATTTCAAGTGATGTTGCAAATAAAAGATGTCATCCGGTGTCTAAGGGTTTGGATTGTGTATCTTATCCTGGATAAGAGACATAATTCAAAGCCTGGTTTTATTAATGTCTTTTGTCGAGTCCTTATGGAACTCTAAAACAATTTGAATGGTTTGTAATGTGGATTTGAAATCTATGTTTGGATTCTAAAACATTGTTGTTGTGATGTTTTAAAACTTAATCAATGGATGGTCATCTTTGGTTTTATCATATAGTTGTTTGTTATGGTTGAATGCAATGATATTAAGCAAGTCACACATAATCACGCTTCCGCAAAAGTCATGGTGTGACAGGCGGTTCTTCAAACACTTTCTATAATTAGGAAGAGATAACAACTGGTGTTGCACGTTGTAGCAATTGGGGGTTGCAGGTTATTACCAAAGTGAATGAGAAAGGAGAGGATACGAGGAAATGTGAGGAAGATTAAAAAAATGAAAAAAGAGCCAGACTTTATATGCTTATTTTTATTTATTGGGTCTTTGATTTATGCCCAATAGTGGCTAATCGCTTTTGCAGCATGGTGTAGTTTGCACAGGTTAATAGTGTGTAAAACAGCAAAATGCATAATATATGGTGTGCTAAACAACAAAACTATAATTCTTAACTTTATTTTTCTAATTAGTTTTTAAATAATTTTTGTTCTTTTAGCTTTTTTGGTTTTGTATAGTTTGTTTTATATCATGATTGTTTTTCATACTTTCTATTTCTTTTTTATTTTATTTTTTTTAAATTCTTTTATTGTATATAGAGCTTCATTAGTTGTGTATTAAAGTTTAGTTTACTTTTACATTTGGTGTTTCCTAGTATATATACGTCATTAGTTAAAATATAACAATTAAATGTTTGAAGTTATTTTTTTTGGTAATTGTGAGAACCGCTAAAAAAACTCACCAACCCTGAGGCAGTTAAAGGCATATACAAGCTTACTATTACGCCAAGCCCCTTGATGGTTCTAATCATATAAATTTTTAAATAACAAGTAAAACATAAAAGAGGAAGTAGGAGCCAATAGTCTTGTGGTATAGTGGTATGGTGATTCTCCACCATAAATGTGGGATCGTTTCAAAGCCATGCAAGTGTAAGATAATTTGGTGGTAATTAGGCATAAAAGACGCCTTTTAAAAATATGAATCATCAAGATTGTAGGTAAATGATAGAAGATGGGCATTTAAATCTAAAACACATTGGTTTATTTTTCATAAAAATGTATTAATGATGAAACTCGTTCATTTGTTTTCACACCTACCAACCGAAACCACCTTGATGCGTGTACCACTGTAATGGTATCTAAATAATATTATACACATTACCTACCAATACACGGTATGATTAACATGTGGATGTGATTTAGACAACCTTTTAACAGCCTGTCACTAGTTGTCACTAGTTGTAGCATCTCTCCTCCCTCCTTCACCCACCAACCCTGTTCCTTATAAATACAAGCTTGAGGTCTTCCTCCCTATTTCGGTTGATCCAATTGATCCATCCTTTTCTACTGCCATGCAAGAATAAAGTGGTGCATACACTTGCTTCGTTGGCCTTTGCACACAGAAAAGCTATCCGTTGCTAAACAAGGTATACAAGAGCAAATACATATATGTTTGTGTATAGCATCTTAATTTTTTAGAAAAAATCTTTTCATAGATGTGGTGCAAGTTACCTAAGTATAAGTTGATTACTTTTACAAACTAATGTGTTTGTAGATTTGATTGTTTAGCACACTTGTCCTTTCTCTTATGTGTTTGTGTCAATGTTTTTAAAACCAAATCAATTGTTTCAACTGTTGAACCGGCCACTCTACTGGTTGTTTAGCATACTTTTAAAAACTAATGTGTTTGTAGATTTGATCGTTAGCATACTTGTCCTTTCTCTTGTGTTTTTGTGTTAATGTTTTTAAAACCATTTCAATTGTTGAACCGGTCACTCTACTGGTTTACTAATCAGACTAAACCAATACAAATAGCGTGTCTAGATTTTTTAGATGTTAAATCATATATAGAAAAGTATAAAGCACTAAACTTTTATATTACTTAATTAAATATATAATTTAACAAACAATTACCAACATATGTATGAATAATTTTACTGAAGAAAATTAAAGTTAATTCAGTTGTTAAAAATATCTTGACATAAACTAAATAAGAATTTTTCTAACACACTAATCAAAATGTGAGCTTCAATGAAGCACTAATTTCTTCTTTGACTTCTACAACAACTCACCTTCAAATTATAATGTTTAGAAAATTAGAAATTTACATAGGAAATTATAATATATTCCATCTCTTCCGTTCCACTCACACAACGATGGTCTAGGTCAGACAATGATCATCAACTTATTTATACAGAAGTGAATTGATAATTATGGGCATAATGCCCGAATGGTAGTTTATTTACATAGGAAAGTATAATATATACCATCAGTATCAGGGACGGACTTAGAAGGTTAACAGGGGTAGCACGGGCTACCCCTCAACCCCCTCTCCGTGGTGTAGAAATACACCTTAACTCCGTTTTCGTAGTGTAAAAATAGCGCTCAACTTCGTCTCCGTTATACAAAGGATACCCCTGGTCTAAAAAATAAAAAATGGGATACCCCTAAATTTTTGAGCTAGTTTCGCCACTAATCAGTATATTTGTTGTGTTTTTCAATATCCCTTTTTGATTTAGGAAAAAAATAAACACATGCTATTGCTACTATGGACTCCAAGTATGTATCCTTTGTTATGTTAAGGTACACATTTAGTTTCCTCTTTGATTTTTTTTTTTAACAGGAAATTTGAAAGTTTCCTCTTTGATTTATCTAGCGAAATTACTAAATAATTAGATACACATTATATTGCTCAAATCAAATGGAAAGTATGAGGCGGTCACATTTCTTTACATTCACATTTTGAAGAATATTGATCTTAACTTTGATAAAAGTGAGTAAAATAAGATTTAGTTCTCAAAATAAAAAGCAAGTGTTTATGTCAAAAGTTCTCGTTTTTGGTATTTATTCAAATTACTTTAAGCATTAGTACTAAAAATTTTATTTATTTATTTTGTATTGAAATTTGTTGTTTTGGAACATATTAATAAATATTTTTGAAATAAAACATTTATTGTTTCTAACAACATAATTTTGTTGTTTGTGTTTTGTTATTCTTAACTATATTATTTCTTTGTATTATTTGTGCTTATTTTCCTTAAATAATGTAGAGTAACACTAAGTTTTTCTTAGTGAAAAATAAATTTAACAAATTTTAAATAAACTGTTTGCAGTTTGGGACTATATTAACTTAGAACTTGATTGTTGTGTTTCATTACTGTGATTAAAATTCTTTAATCCATGTCAGCAGATCTTCTTTACCCATATTTGACCAAGAAAAGAACCCTTCGTTGGAATTGGTGGTCTCGGAAAAGAAGTTGTGAATATATGGTAAAATCTCATTCCTTTTTATTTACTTATTCTTTCATTGGAGCTTCTTACAATTGTTTTATCTTGGTATTGTTTTTTATTAGTTTGATATACATGTCAAATTTGTGTTTTGTTATCTAATTTTCACATAATCATCTTTTAACATGATAGTATGGTGATGATTGATGATAACTAGACATGACTTTCAACTCAAATGTTGTAATGTACAAGTATTAGATGCATTTGGGATCAATTTGTACCTTTATTTAGCTCGACTATCATGAAGCACTTATTATGAATTTTATTAATAATTCAATCAAAGATTCATGTTTTTCTTACTAATTTGATTCGAAGAAACTACATGTTAGAGCATCTCCAACAAGGGAGGTTTAGAGTGGTTTTGGAAGAGCGGATGAGGATTTTCACAGACCACACCACTAGAGAAGGTGGTTCCGTGAGTGTTGGTTTGCTTAAGCGGACGAGTAAGAGGTGGAATTGTGGGGACCACCCACTCACAAACCTTTTATTTTGTTTTTAGTGTAAAAATGCGGTGTATGATGTGCAGGTTTGGAATGGTTTATTGTTATGGGTAAAAGTAGGGTTTGAAATGGTGGTGGTTTGGAATAATATGACATACTGACTAGGCGGTCTTAGGGTTAGGTTGTTAGCTTTCGCGTTAGAATTAGGGTTTTGTATTATGTCTATTCATAGAGGTGGATTGTAAAATACTAGAGTTACAATATTAATAAAGTATCTCTTTTATCTTTAGAGTGGCAATTGGTAACTGAAAACTCTCTACCAATAATGCTTATGGATGTAGTAAGTGTTTGTAAACTTAACCCTAAATTAATCCATATGCATAGACTCATAAAACTAACAAATCTCATTTGCTTGTCTTGATTTCTAAACTAACAGGATCAATGGTTAGCAATGTTCTTGAACGTCATCTTGGGAACCATGACGGGTCTCTTATCGTGGTAAAAACTCATCTTCAAAAGAAAGTGACATTCATTATATGTTTGTTAAGCAAAGCTAAGAGTTGAGTTTATTCTCTAGCTTAAATTATCTGTTGTTTTGGTGGTTGTGCAGATGAAGGCAGAATTTGGCATACCAACACCATATGATATGGTCCATATCATATAACAAGGGAATGTTACTTCATTATAAGAAGTAATGAGGTGGATGATCGTTGTTGGTTGATTGTTGACGTGCCATCAAATCTCCCTAGAAAGCCATCTGCCTGTCTATGTGGGTGCTCAAATGTATGTAAATATTTGTATATATTCTAAATCCATACATTGCAAAAAAAAGTATGTGTTTTTCTCATGTTGAAGTCGATGGTCGACACAAAGATGAAGATTGACAAAGGTATTTTAGATATTTTCTGGTAGAAAACTATTTATGTCAAAATGTGTAGTAGTCTATCTCGAATTTACACATTTTACAGCTAAGTTGCCTGTTTATATCTTCCCATTGATGGACATCATGAAGAACAACATCAAACATTATGACTACTTATGCCTTACTAGCTTAGCCATTATAAGTGCGCTCTTGAAGGTACTAGACACTTTTCAGGTTGCATCATTTGTGGTTAGTAATATTCTGATGTATAAAAAGGGACAATGATGTCATGCAGTGACGAAGCTTAAGATCTCCGACCGGGATTGCGGAAGTCACCGGACCTAAAAATTTCTATAAAACTGGGGGGTCGAAAACGTATATATCAAAAAATTTCTATACGAAAACTATATACTCTTCACTATTGAGCGAAAAGTTCAAGCTATACATGTAGAAATGCATCATATAGCTCGGTCGCATTGAATTCAAGATTAATAATTACATCTTATCCACAGTTTGCATGTCAGTGAATCTAAGTTTAGGATTCCCACCAAGACAAGCTTTTAATGAAGCGATCAACAATACATGCTAAAGCTATTAAATTTGTGCAACATTCTTCTTTGCTTGACATGCTAAGTCTCTATAAGTCACCTAATCAATAAAAATGTTTTAAACACTTCTACTTATCATTTAAATTGTAGTTCACAAAGTAATTAATATATATTAAAGGAAAAGAGTAGGTTAAAAAAAATCTCTTTCACTAGTTCTCCCCTCCCCCCCTCCCACACACACACGCACATCCACACACAAACAAACATGGTTGCAAAAGTTACTAGGCACTCCCTAGTCAGTCGACCGGGGAGTTGAGAGTACTCGGCCAAGGTGGATAATACTCGGAGGACATGTTAAATTATAAAGAAATTAGTTTTCAGAAGTTAAATATATGTCAAAAAAACATAAATTTACTAATATTTTATAACAAAATACGTTCTTTCTTTAAGATGATAGGCGTAGAAATTATGTTTTATTTTTTTAAGTCAAACTCGGCCCGTTGACCTACGAGATCCGACCGAGCAATTCCAAATTACTCGAAGTTGAAGAAAGTCGCATAGGCACTACTCGGGACCTTGTTTTACAACCAAAATACATATCTCTAATTCATGATGCAATCTATGAGAAAGGATAAAACATAACATGCACATGTGGAATGACAAAAGGCTGCAAATATAACCCTTCCTTTAAATCTCAAAACATGTAGATATGCACATTCGTGTGTATTGTGAATATAAATTCGCACATTATATATATATTAGGAGCCAACGATGATGAATAGTGTTTTTATTTTTTTATTATTTTAATTAGCTATGTTTGAATAACTTTTTGCTAATCTAGGTCATCATGTAAGCCTGACTCATCAATTCACTCTTTCTCTACCCTCCACATTTTTTCATCACACCTCCCTAAAACCAGCTTCATCACCACCCTAAAACCAGATCTCAAAACAATTATTTTGCTTATAAGAACACAATACACCACTTTCTTTAAAACCTCCATCAAACTCGCCGTCAATTCAAAATGCAAACAAAAAAAATTCTGTCAAGAAGATATCCTGCCATCTACGGCCATTACACCACCATAAGAAGACAATGATGAGCAAGGTTACAGCGATGGCGGATCTGAACAAGAGCTGCAACAAAGACGGGGAATATGAACGAAATCTACAAAATGGTAGTGGGCAGCAGAGGATCTGGTAAAAGTTTGGGTTTTTTTAAGTTTTGGTTTTTTAACTCGGTTAAAAACTTAGATAGAGAAGATGCTATAACGATTGAGTTGTTTTGGGATCTAATAAGACAGACAATGACCTTATGTCTAAGTTTTTGTGAAGGAAGTACATATGTGCATGCCAAAGTATTGTAGGTCCAACTAGCGGAGGATCTAGTCGCCTAATCCTTGTATACGAACAAACCCGGTTGTGCAGAATCCAACCGAGTAAGCAAACCGAGATAAGAACACAATGACACGAGACCAGAACAATATTCAACGATTAAATCTCAAGTATATTAGAACCAGCAAGTTTGTTTTGATTACAAGTATTACACAAGATTATGCTTTCACAAACAAACTCTAAGTTCTCTCGTGTGTGTGTGCGCTCTCTGTGTTCTCTATCTTCACTTCTGTGTCTCCTACTATCTTCTGTCTTCATCCTGCCTATTTATAGCTGCAAGTCAACGAAACATGAAGCACTCGACGAAACATCAGCAGCAGCCGACGAAAGTCCATCAGATGACATGACGACGAAACATTCATGGCGAAAAACCATGTCTGACGAAAGACATCAGGGCTTTCGTCATAAAGATAAATGGCAGGAGTTTCGTCAACGGGTACTGCACATGTTTCGTCATGCAGACTGGACTGGGATTTTCGTCATGTAGGCAAGGTCCAGGTGTTTCGTCATGTAGCCAAGGTGCAGGTGTTTCGTCATGTTACAAGGTTAGGTCTTTTGTCATGCAGAACTTTGATGCAGACAGCAGCAAACAGTAGATAGTTCAGCAGCAAGCATCCACATTCAAAACAAAGTTGATTACAATCCGAGACACGACGGAGGATATCGAGTCTCGGCCTTCACTTCGTAAAGTACTCGAACCGAGCGAGCCGTATCCACAATTATGTCTCAACAAACTTCCCTTGGATGCTGCTCGTGAGGGTTCATCTTCCATGTCTATCATGTCGGAGGATCTTCAAAGTCTTCACGCGTCGTAATTAGAAAGTGTATCAACAAACTCCCCATTTCATTTAGGAAGTGTGTTAACAAACTCCCCCTTAAAATAAACTCCATTTTCAGCACTTAGATCCTTGAGGTGTTGATGATAGGTCAGCGGCAACTCGATCGTCTTTATCTTTTGAGTGCCTCCACATCGTGTCTGCATTCCGAAGCTAGTCTTCTATCATGTTCGCATCTGCACATACAACAAAGCTAACACGTAATGAGAACAACTGCGTGGAATATAGTTAACATAAACAAACGACACCCATGTGACCAGTTTTCAATCAACTACCATCCGACAGTTTGAAAGTTTAACAAATTCTTCAATTTTAGACTTTAACTTTCAAAACTTGCAAATTTCGACCGTTTATGAAGATTCAGTCGTTTTGGTTTTCGATCGGTTTCAGGACGAAGACTCGAGTTCCAACATCGGCTAATCAAAAGAAATTAGCAATAAAATCTTTTTGGCTTTTATAAAGTTTATATTAAAACACACCTAAAATCTTTTTGGTATTTTTGAATATTTCAAATTTAAAGACGGAAAGCAGTAAATAAATATATACAAAGATGCAGAAACTGAAAGCATTAAATAAATATTTACAGACATTCTTTTTGCGAGTTTCGAGGGTAAGAGAATCATATCAGTGTACGGTCATGCCAAAACGCTCTTGTTGTTCAGTTAGCTAACAATTAGATAAGCATCAATAACGATTATCGGTATAGTTGTCCACTTAAGCTCAACTTATCAGATGTAGTCATGGCGAGGGGATACGATTAGTGTATGATTTATACTTACTGACCAGTGTTCATCCACACACGACACATTCCCGTATCAAGGTATGCACGAGAGTTCATCTTACTGGTGAGTATACCATTTATCATCTGTTTTGACGTATATGAAAAATGTGAGATACTCACTTATTTTGGATTGAAAACAAGCCCTATGTGATAAAATCACTTATTGATGAGGAACTTGATTTTCATATGCATGAGGGCACAGGAGCAAGCCCGTGAACAGGTCAGTACAAACGTATAGCAAAGAGACGAACTTGACTCCCAGATAAATGTGATATATTATCACTTATTTTTGTGGACATGTGATTGTTGTGTGACAACCCTCATAATTACAGGTCTCCGTACAATTAATTAATATTGATAAATGCTTAATGACTGTGCTTAAATACAACTAATGATATAAACTGCTTTATGATTTCTGTATCATACATACATGTGCATCACATTTCATACTGTCACAACCATTTATCACATACAAACTTTAGTGACATACATGATGCACTAAGCACAGTTAGCACAGTTACCGGATAACTTGGAAACATGCTGACAATGTCAGTACATAGACAGACAATGTTTTGAGACCACGTAAGGGCCAGAGACAAGTCACTACACTAGTATGGAGTGTAGGGAAGTAAGGACCGTAAAACTGCGTCACTAGGTGATAGTTTAAGTGTCGGAAAGTGCCTAAAACACACTCAAAGTGCAGAATTCTGCATTAATCAGCAAAAATCAGGAAAAATGGTCCTGTATGCTTTCCTAAGTGTCGGGAATTAAAATAGTCACAAAAGGGTACTTAATGAACACTAAACGAAATAACTTGACACTTTAACGAACCGGTATCTAACCGAACAACCGGACATTATCCGGAACACCAAAATATTGCTAGAAGCATTGTTTTACTTTTTCTGAGCTAGTTATGGTTCCCGAACACCCGAACATACTACATAATGCAAGATACACTTAAAACACTAGACTTTTACACTTAACCTCCACTAATTACCTACACTTACCATCAAGTTACACTAAACCCCCCTCCCCCATATGATTTACGGCCCAAGTGGCCCCCACACTCATGATTTTCTAATCTTCCTAAATCCCCTCAAATCTTCCATAATCTTGTGTAAGATATGTCATGTACTATTAGGACATAGAAACCTTTGGACAATAGATCAAGATTGGTTATAAGTATCCAACACTTCATCATTTTCACATCACAAACTCTCTCACCCTCTCCCTCACTCTCGGCCGACCTCCTCCCATACACCACCACCATCATCAAACTTGTTCCGTCCATTTGAAGGTTAACTGAAGGTGTAAGAAGGTGATATAGGAAGCTTGGTGTTTGCGGATCATCAAGGACCTCTTTCGTTAGCTTTTATCCATCACTTTTGTCTTCACCAACAACTAGTGATCTTCCCTAGCTTAAAGCTAGTAGTAAGACCCTCTTGATCCTTGTTTACTTCTATTTTTGCTTGGTTAAAAGACATATTATGTTGAGAATCACTAGAACATTAAAAGACATACACATGAATCATGAACATAAAGCTTTCATATGATGAAATCTTGTTGAAATAGTGTTGTTTAGTATATATATGATGATTGCTTGTTGATTACTAGAGATATTGATGTTGATCACTACATGGAGCTTGCTAGATTGTGATTAAACACATGATCTAGCAAGTTAGAGGATGATTACGTGTTAACACAAGAAGATCATCCTCATACATAGACATGAACATGAAAACAAAATGATTTCTTGAAAAGTAATAAACAAAGTGAGCTAGTAAACTTATAGATCCAACATTTATGAATGATTTTCCAAGAAAACCAAGTTCAAAATATGATTTTTGGAAGATCATAGTTTTTACTTAAACCTACACTATATTTAGTGGAAAAACAAGTGTAGAGATACTAGTATAACAAGAAGGTTTAATAAATAAACATTTTTGTAAAATATGTTTACAAGTTGTAAACATCTAAAACCTTCAAGAATGAAGTTTACCAAGTAGTAAATATATTTTGGAGGGAAACTAAGGCTATTAAACATTTACCAAGTTACTACAAATCTTTGTGAAAAGATCAAGTTCATGTTATTATGTAAGTTGAATAGTTTTTGCACTTGGTAAGTGCAAGATGTTTAGGGATTGATTTTTGATTATTGAGTGATGATTTTTGAAAAGAAAATGATATGCTTAATAGCATGGACACCTCCATTTTCAAAGGAAACTATGGCAAAATTTTCTAAAACTACAAACACTTAGAAAATATTTTCTAAACAAGCAGTTGCAAGTATGTTTTAAACTATATTTTCCAATATAAACTTTGCCGTAAATTTTTGTAACAAAAATACAAGTATTGGAGATTACTTTTTTGTAAATAAAAATGGATAAATATATATTTAGAATATATATTTTATATTAAGACACTTGTGTGAATATTTGTTTACTTTGTGGAATAGTTATATTATTTTAGGGTAATATAATATAACTTACAAATACCAAGAATTTACAACTCCAAAATAATACCAAAAATCACAAGGAATGAAATACACAAGTTACACAATTGATATTGTGAAACCGAACGCAAAAACGTAACTTACGAAATATTCCGGGAAATACTCTTATAAATATATTTTTGGTAAATATTATTTTGGAAATGAAGGAAGTGAAAATATGATTTTTGTAAATATTACTAAGTTATATCATATTTTCAACAAAGAGAAAATATATTATTTTTGGGAGATAAAAATATATTTTCCTAGTATATTTAGAAGATATATGATTTTTGGGAAAAATATATATTTTCTTGGAATACATTATTTTGGACAAAATATGGTTATATATATATTTTTTCCAAAGCGAGACTTGGAGATATATTAATTTGAGAATACGAATACGAGGATACGAAAGTACATATATAAAATACCCCCATCCTTGGGAAGGAAAATACGAAATTAAATACTTGAGAAGTATTAATACAAAAGTATTGATTTGACAATTATTCCAAAAAATTAAATATAATTTTAAGTTAAAATAATCATTTTAACAAATAATTATAACTTGGAATAACATAAGAAACGCAACTCAAAAACGTTAACTCTAAGCCAAGGCACGGCCCGTTCGTCTAATAGACGTTAGTACACTGTAGGTAGTCGTGTTTGCTGCGGAGGTATGAGTTGCTAGTTCTGAAGACGCAATACAGTGAGTTCATGTCCCCCTTTTCTTTTAAGTGTTTTCAGTTTTATATTTCGGGGGTGAAATACATGTTACAATTAATACAAACGTTTTATACATGGTATGGATAGCTTAAGGAGGGTTTACTGCTTGATCATGTGAAAGGTGGGTATAACACTTAAGGCCATTAATCCTCGTCATAGAACCGAGGGACATGAGTGACAGATATATTTGGGTATAGCGAGCCCACACCCATGGGGACCAGGATGGCCCATAGGGTGACTATGTCTTCCAGCCGGAGGCCCGGTAACAAATTTGCTAGGTTTGAGTCTTCCTGTACCATTTCACACATACCATTAGCTTTGCAACCCATTGGTGATCTGTTTTTCTTTATTGCTACATACCAGGGACATACATACAGACAGACATATTTCAAAGGTTTATTCATACACACATACACATGAACTCGCTCAACTTTTGGTGATGTTTTTCAAATTACATGTATTTCAGGGAACTAAACGGATCTGGCAGGTGTTGCATGTTTGTCAAGCTGCCTACTAAATAAAAGATGTCATCCATGGTTGTTGAGTTTAGGGGGTGTATCCTATGCCTGGACAGGATACATGTTTCTAAACTCAGGTTTTAATTAAAGTCTTTTGTGGAGTCTTTATGAACTCATTCAAACATGTTATGGTTTGTAACTTAATTTAGCGTCGATGTTTTCAAGACAAGTATGTTATGGTGTTTTCTAAACTTTATTAATGGATGAACATCTCATGTTTTATCATATAGCGTTGTTATGATTGAATGCTATGGTATTAAGAAGTCACACCAAATAACCACGCTTTCTCGAGTCTAGACTACGATCATTAGGGCTCTCACGAAAACATTTTTACATTGCATACACTAAACGTCTAGATCCAGGGAACAAACATTTTTACTAACAAAAGGCACAAAAATACATTCCAAAATTTATGTTTATGATTCAGTCTTAGAGACTGGGGGATTCAGTCTTAGAGACTGGGAGGTTCAGTCTTAGAGGCTGGGGAGGTTCAGTCTTAGAGACTTGGGAGCTTCAGTCTTAAAGACTGGGGAGGTTCAGTCTTAGAGACTGGGGAAATTGAGTCTTAAAGACTGGGGAAATTGAGTCTTAGAGACTGGGAAAATGAGTCTTAGAGACTGGGTAGTCAATTTGAGAAACTGGGAAGGTTTTAGTCTGAGAGACTAGGGAGTTCAGTCTGAGAGGCTGGGTGGGATAGTCTGGGAAGACTAGGATGATTACATGCTTACACTGTCATTACTTACATGCTTACTTGATGATTGTTGATATATGTGCATATGTGTGATTATTTTGTCACAGACACCATGTCATCTTCCTCCGAGAGTGGAGTATCAGACACCATAGACCCTATAGCCATAGTATCGGATGACGAGATCATCCCAGAGGACGAGGTTTTTACATTTGACACCACGAGTAGCAACGATGATGATTTTCGGCCCTTCGCTTTACCAGATTTTGGAGATGACATACCTATAGCTGATGGTTTTCCTGATGGGGATCTACCTCTTGTTCAGATCCCTGCTCCTTTTCCTCTTGCTGCATTTCCTGTTGAGGCTGCCTCATGTTTGACGATGACGTCGATCTCTTTATCGAGGGTCCCCCTGAGGGTGCCCAGGATGATGTTGCTATTCCTCTTGATGAGTTTCCAATTGTTGATGCCATTGCTATTCCACCTGTCGAGGTTCCTGTTGTGGAGATTTTAGCTGACCCGTCTGGTCCCGATTCATTTGAGTCTGTGTCATCTTCTACTCTTCATGCACTGGGATTACAGTGTTATCCCACTGACACTGATTCGGACACCGCTATGTTTGCAGCGCCTGTTCCGCCGCAGGATTTCGAGTTCGATGATGAATTTGACCCTGTCTTTCCACATGATTTTGATCCAGACCATGAGAGTGAGTTCGTCCCTGATGAGCAGCCTTTTGAGGCACCTGTTTTTCTTGATGATCAGCTCCTGGATGTACTCGCTGATCATGAGCTTGCTCCAGCTGACCCAGAGCCTGAGATTGCACCTGAGCCTATACCGGCACACGATCCTTTACCTGAGCACGATCCGGTACCTGTCGATGTAACAGTTGTTGCACCACCTCTGCATGACCCGATCCCTGTACTTATTGACCATACTCCTTTTGCTACCCATGTAGACACCAGATATGCACACACCCGCAATGGGTGGATTGAGGATGACGACGACTACCCTCCTTTTGTCAGACCAGTTACTCCCCCTCCTGCACCTGTACATGCACCCATTCATATCGCCCCATTTCACCCGCATGAGTCTGACATTCACCGCACAGATCTACCGGTCATATTCCTTCAGGATATCCCTCCTCCCCGTCCTGGGGAAGGACCATCAAGTCAGCAGGCCAGTCACGTACCTTTTATGTCAGCAACCGATCATTTCATGCCACAGTTTACACACACTGCTCCTTCTTCTGCACCCACGGGCGAGCCACTTATGTGGTTTCTGCCCAACGTGATGCCTATATCGGATCCACACCATCCCTTCCACATTGGATACTCGAGGGATGATCTGCTTTTATCCTTGCAGCTCCAGCAGGATATGTTGGGTCGTAGAGTCACTGAGCTAGAGAGGATCCCGCGTCCTCCACCTGGTGCTGGTCCATCACAGTTTGCTGCTCCATCTGCTCCACTATTTCCTTACCCGGATTTCGACATCTGATTTCTTACTATGGAGCAGCAGATTAGTTGTTTGTTACATCTTGTTCATACTCTCGAGGAGGAGTTAGCGTGTATGCGCCATTTGCTTTTCATTCCTCCACCTCCTCCTCCTCCCCCATCAGCTTAGAGGTTTTTGGTTTTATGCAGATAGCAAACTTTTGATGAGAGCGTAGCTATTGAGCCAGATTTCACAGCTTTTTGAAGAACACAGTGTGACTTTTGACTTATTGACTTTTGATTATTGTAGTTGGTAGACGATTCAGACAAGCGTGATGTGACCCCTAGTCTCTTTTGATGTATGATACTATTGTGAAACATGTAAAACTGTACTTGTGGTCTTGATATATGATAGCTCAATCGCAACATTCTCATTACACACATTGTTGGATTACTTGTTTGTGTTATGACATGGGATGTTATGTGTTACTTGTGTTGATGAATGTTATTACATGCGCATATTACATACTTACCATACTTATTACGACCTGATCAACGCAATCTTCTTATAGAAGATGCCTCCAAGAAGGGAAAATCGTTTGCCCACTACTGAGGCCGAATTACAAGAAAGGATCTCCCGAGCAATAGCAGATTACGAGGCCTCACGCGTCGAAACTAGCGGGGGTACCTCGAGGAATAACCCACCACATGGTAATGTTTAAGTTGCTTGGGACACATTACGTTACCTTTGGATATTCCACGCGCGTTTGCTAATGCTTCCTATGAATGACGTTACTTGTACAGGCTGTACCTTTAAGACAATTTTTAGACTGTAAACCGCTGAATTTTGACGGTACCGGGGGTGCTGTGGCTTATGTTCAATGGACGGAGAAGACCGATTCAGCGATAAGAATGAGCAAATGCGCACCAGAAAACAAATGACCTACATCTCCGGATTGTTCATAGATGGAGCACTTTCATGGTGGAATCTCCAAGTCCAAACTCTGGGAGAGGCAGCAGCATATGCTTTGACTTGGAATGAGTTAAAGGAACTCATGCGTAAAAAGTATTGCTCCAGGGCCAAAATTCAAAAGCTGGAAACTGAATTCTGGAACCTCAAGATGGACGGCCCGAAGATCGCCGAATATATGCAGAGATTTCACGATCTATCTCACGTGGTACCATACATGGTCAGTCCGGAATTCAAACACGTTGAGCGTTTCATTTGGGGGTTGGCACCTCAAATTATGAGTATGGTAACATCGTCAAAGCCTGCAACAATTACTAAGGCTATCGATCTGAGCGTGTCACTAACTGAAGAAGCTATCAGGTTAAACAAGTTTTCAATTTCTGACCCGAAGAAAAAGGAAACTCACATTGAGTCCTCGGGAGAGAACAAAAGGAAGTTCTCCAACTTTAAGAAGGGTACCAATAGCGCCAGCAAGAAGAAAGAAGTGAACCAACGAGCTGAAGCTAAAACTGGTGCTGAAGTCAAAGGAAAAGGGTACATGGGCGCTCTGCCCAAATGTGATGTATGCCAGTACCATCATTCCAGCCAGTGCAGGTTAAGGAAATGTGAGTCTTGTGGGTAGACTGGCCATTCAAAGGAAACATGCTGGGCTGGTACTGGTGTTGGTCGCGGTAATCAGAGAGGTTATGGAAGTGGGAATGGAAACCGTCTGCAAGGAAATAATGGCGGAAATGGTAACCGTGGAAATGTTGGGAATCAAGCTGGTAACCGGGGAGCAAACAACAATCGAGGTGGTAATGGGAACGATAATGGTCGAGGACCAGGTTGTTTTAATTGTGGAGACATGGAGCACTTCAAGAGAGAATGCCCAAAGCTCAATCAAGCACAAGGAAGAGTTTTCAATATCGGAGCGAGTGAAGCGCGCCAAGATCCGAATGTTGTCACTGGTACGTTCCCTATCAATCAACGCTTTGCATCTGTGCTATTTGACACTGGTGCCGATTATAGTTTTGTATCGCTAGAGTTTAAGAAAATGCTTGGGTTAACTGCTAGTAAGTTAGACATTCCGTACTCAATAGAACTAGCTAATGGAAAGCTAGTAGAAACGAATGAAGTCATCAGAGGTTGCGTGATAGAACTGGGAGAACACGAGTTTACACTGGATCTAGTGCCAGTCGAATTAGGAAGCTTCGACGTGGTAGTAGGGATGGATTGATTGTCAAGGAACAGAGCCGAGATTGTATGTCATGAGAAGATCATACGCATTCCAATGGCGAATGGAGAAACGATTGTGGTACATGGAGAGAAGCGCGATACACGCCTAAGGATCATTAGTTGCTTGAAAGCTCGAAAGTATTTGAAGAAAGGATGTGTTGCCTTCCTGGCACACATTGTGGATAAAGAAGCCACTGAGCCGAAACTAGAAGATATTAGAGTCGTGAAGGAGTATCCTGAAGTCTTTCCAGAAGACTTGCCAGGATTGCCGCCGCAAAGACAAGTCGAGTTTCACATTCACTTAGTTCCAGGCGTCGCACCTGTAGCTAAGGCACCTTATCGACTTGCGCCTTCAGAAATGCAAGAGCTGTCAACACAACTTCAGGAGCTATTGGATAAGGGATTTATCAGACCAAGCTTCTCGCCTTGGGGAGCTCCAGTTTTGTTCGTTAAGAAGAAAGACGGTAGTTTCCGCATGTGTATCGACTACCGCGAGCTGAATATGTTAACCATTAAGAATCGATATCCTTTGCCAAGGATTGATGACCTGTTCGATCAACTGAAAGGTTCGAGTTTTTACTCCAAGATCGATCTAGGATCAGGATATCATCAGTTGAGAATCCAAGAGGAGAGTATTCCAAAGATGACCTTTAGGACTCGCTATGGACATTACGAGTTCCTGGTTATGCCGTTTGGTCTGACAAACGCGCCAGCCGTGTTCATGGACTTGATGAACAGAGTCTGCAAGCCTTACCTCGATAAGTTTGTGATCGTGTTTATTGATGATGTTTTAATTTACTCGAAGACGAAGGAAGAACATAAGAAACATCTAAGGGCTATTCTAGAGCTTCTTAAGAAAGAGAAGTTGTACGCTAAGTTCTCGAAGTGCAAGTTCTGGTTACGCGAAGTCCAGTTTCTTGGTCATGTAGTTAACGGAAATGGAATTCATGTAGATCCCACAAAGATCAAGGCGATCAAGAACTGGGAGACTCCTAAGACGCCAACCGAGATCCGTCAGTTTCTGGGATTGGCTGGTTATTACCGCAGATTTATTGAGGATTTCTCAAAAATCGCTCAACCACTGACCTCCCTCACATAAAAAGACAAGAAGTATGAATGGGGAGACAAGCAAGAAGAAGCATTTCAGTTGTTGAAAAACAAGCTTTGTGATGCACCGATTTTGTCCCTACCCGAAGGCACTGACGACTTCGTGGTATATTGCGACGCCTCGCGTCAAGGTTTGGGATGTGTGTTAATGCAGCGTCAGAAGGTTATAGCATATGCTTCTCGCCAATTGAAGGTCCACGAGAAAAATTACACCACGCATGATTTGGAATTAGGCACGGTGGTGTTTGCTTTGAAGATCTGGCGACATTACTTATATGGCACGCGATGCACAATCTTTACTGATCACAAGAGCCTGCAGTACATTTTTGTCAAAAAGAGCTTAACATGAGACAGAGACGTTGGGTGGAGTTGTTGAACGACTATGATTGCGAGATCAAGTACCACCCAGGAAAGGCGAATGTGGTCGTCGATGCCTTGAGTCAGAAGAAAAGAATTAAGCACATAAGGGTTCGAGCTTTGGAAATGATCATTCAAACGGACCTCTCATTGTGCATTCGTGCCGCGCAGAGAGAAGCTCTTAAGGAAAGGAATCTTGTGAATGAATATCTCCATGGGATGGAGAAACAGTTAGTACCATATGAGGAAGGAACGTTGTGCTTTATGGGAAGAATTTGGATTCCTCTATTTGGTTGTCTTACAGAAGTAATTTTCGATGAAGCTCACAAATCACGGTACTTGATCCATCCAGGATCGGATAAAATGTACCAAGATCTAAAGGATTTTTATTGGTGGCCGAGAATGAAAGGCGATGTTGCGATATATGTTGGCAGATGTTTAACTTGTGCCAAGGTGAAGGCTGAATACAAGAAGCCTTCAGGTCTCTTGCAGCAACCTGAAATACCCAAATGGAAGTGGGAGCAGATTTCCATGGATTTTATAACGAAATTGCCAAAGACACCCAGAGGTCATGATACGATCTGGGTAATCATAGACCGTCTGACCAAATCTGCACACTTTTTGGCAATCAAGGAGAAGGACAACACTAGCATGCTAGCTGAGCTATACCTAAGAGAGATTGTTGCATGTCATGGAGTGCCTCTCTCGATCATCTCTGATAAAGATGGAAGATTCATATCAAGGATTTGGCAATCCTTTCAAGAAGCCTTTGGTTCTCAATTGAATCCGAGTACTGCCTTTCATCCGCAGACAGACGGACAGAGCGAACGAACGATTCAAACGTCGGAAGACATGTTACGACCTTGCGTAATGGATTTAGGTGGAAGTTGGGACACTCACCTACCATTGGTTGAATTTTCATACAACAACAGTTACCATGCAAGCATACAAGCTGCACCGTTTGAAGCTCTCTATGGACGCAAGTGTCGATCCCCGTTATGCTGGGCAGACGCGGGTGATAGACAGCTTGTTGGTCCTGAATTGGTTCAAGAGACGACTGATAAGATTATACAGATCCGAGAACACATCAAAGCGGCTCGTGATCGACAAAAGAGTTATGCGGACCGAAGAAGGAAACCTCTGGAATTTGAGGTGGGAGATATGGTTTTGTTAAAGGTTTCACCCTGGAAGGGTGTAGCACGCTTTGGGAAGTGTGGGAAATTGAACCCGAGATACATTAGACCATTCAAAATCCTGGAAAGGATTGGTCTTGTAGCTTACAACTTGGATCTACCCGCAGAACTGAATGGCGTTCATGATACATTTCAAGTATCAAATCTGAAAAGGAGTCCAACTCAAGAAACAGTTGTCATTCCTGCCGACGAAGTTCTTATTGACGACACACTCCACTTTACCGAAGAACCTGTTAAGGTCACTAGTTGGAAGATTAACAAGACGCGCAGGAGTAGTGTCAAACTCGTCAAGGTACGTTGGAATGCACGTCATGGCCCAGAATTCACGTGGGAGCGTGAAGATCGTATGAAAGCCAAATACCCACATTTATTCCCCAAGACCCCTGCATCTAGTAGCGGAACTAAAATTTCGGGACGAAATTTTCTTAACAGGGGGAGAATGTGACAACCCTCATAATTAAAGGTATCTGTACAATTAATTAATATTGATAAATGCTTAATGACTGTGCTTAAATACAACTGATGATATAAATTGCTTTATGATTTATGTATCATACATACATGTGCATCACATTTCACACTGTCACAACCATTTATCACATACAAACTTTAGTGACATACATGATGCACAAAGCACAGTTAGCACAGTTAGCGGATAACTCAGAAACATGCTGACAATGTCAGTACATAGACAGACAATGTTTTGAGACCACGTAAGGGCCAGAGACAAGGCACTACACTAGTAAGGAGTGTAGGGAAGTAAGGACCATAAAACTACGTCACTAGGTGATAGTTTAAGTGCCGGAAAGTGCCTAAAACCCACTCAAAGTGCAGAATTCTGCATTAATCGGCAAAAATCAGCATTTTAACATGCTAGTAACATGCAAAAATATGGCAAAATGGTCCTGTATGCTTTCCTAAGTGTCGGGAATTAAAAGTGTCACAAAAGGGTACTTAATGAACACTAAACGAAATAACTTGACACTTTAAAGAACCGGTATCTAACCGATATTCGGAACACCAAAATATTGCTAGAAGCATTGTTTTACTTTTTCTGAGCTAGTTATGGTTCCCGAACACCCGAACATACTACATAATGCAAGATACACTTAAAACACTAGACTTTTACACTTAACCTCCACTAATTACCTACACTTACCATCAAGTTACACTAAACCCCCTCCCCCATATGATTTACGACCCAAGTGGCCCCCACACTCAAGATTTTCTAATCTTCCTAAATCCCCTCAAATAATTCATAATCTTGTGTAAGATATGTCATGTACTATTAGGACATAGAAACCTTTGGACAATAGATCAAGATTGGTTATAAGTATCCAACACTTCATCATTTTCACATCACAAACTCTCTCACCCTCTCCCTCACTCTCGGCCGACCTCCTCCCACACACCACCACCATCATCAAACTTGTTCCGTCCATTTGAAGGTTAACTGAAGGTGTAAGAAGGTGATATAGGAAGCTTGGTGTTTGCGGATCATCAAGGACCTCTTTCGTTAGCTTTTATCCATCACTTTTGTCTTCACCAACAACTAGTGATCTTCCCTAGCTTAAAGCTAGTAGTAAGACCCTCTTGATCCTTGTTTACTTCTATTTTTGCTTGGTTAAAAGACATATTATGTTGAGAATCACTAGAACATTAAAAGACATACACATGAATCATGAACATAAAGCTTTCATATGATGAAATCTTGTTGAAATAGTGTTGTTTAGTATATATATGATGATTGCTTGTTGATTACTAGAGATATTGATGTTGATCACTACATGGAGCTTGCTAGATTGTGATTAAACACATGATCTAGCAAGTTAGAGGATGATTATGTGTTAACACAAGAAGATCATCCTCATACATAGACATGAACATGAAAACAAAATGATTTCTTGAAAAGTAATAAACAAAGTGAGCTAGTACACTTATAGATCCAACATTTATGAATGATTTTCCAAGAAAACCAAGTTCAAAATATGATTTTTGGAAGATCATAGTTTTTACTTAAACCTACACTATATTTAGTGGAAAAACAAGTGTAGAGATACTAGTATAACAAGAAGGTTTAATAAATAAACATTTTTGTAAAATATGATTACAAGTTGTAAACATCCAAAACCTTCAAGAATGAAGTTTACCAAGTAGTAAATATATTTTGGAGGGTAACTAAGGCTATTAAACACTTTACCAAGTTACTACAAATCTTTGTGAAAAGATCAAGTTCATGTTATTATGTAAGTTGAATAGTTTTTGCACTTGGTAAGTGCAAGATGTTTAGGGATTGATTTTTTATTATTGAGTGATGATTTTTGAAAAGAAAATGATATGCTTAATAGCATGGACACCTCCATTTTCAAAGGAAACTATGGCAAAATTTTCTAAAAATACAAACACTTAGAAAATATTTTCTAAACAAGCATTTGCAAGTATGTATTAAACTATATTTTCCAATATAAACTTTGCCATAAATTTTTGTAACAAAAATACAAGTATTGGAGGCTAGTTTTTGTAAATGAAAATGGATAAATATATAATTAGAATATATATTTTATATTAAGACACTTGTGTGAATATTTGTTTACTTTGTGGAATAGTTATATTATTTTAGGGTAAAATAATATAACTTACAAATACCAAGAATTTACAACTCCAAAATAATACCAAAAATCACAAGGAATGAAATACACAAGTTACACACTTGATATTGTGAAACCGAATGCAAAAACGTAACTTACGAAATATTCCGGGAAATACTCTTATAAATATATTTTTGGTAAATATTATGTTGGAAACGAAAGAAGTGAAAATATGATTTTTGTAAATATTACTAAGTTATATCATATTTTCAACAAAGAGAAAATATATTATTTTTGGGAGACAAAAAAATATTTTCCTAGTATATTTAGAAGATATATGATTTTTGGGAAAAATATATATTTTCTTGGAATACATTATTTTGGACAAAATAAGGTTATATATATATTTTCTAAAGCGAGACTTGGAAATATATTAATTTGAGAATACGAATACGGGGATACGAAAGTACATGTATAAAATACTCCCATCCTTGGGAAGGAAAATACGAAATTAAATACTTGAGAAGTATTAATACAAAAGTATTGATTTAACAATTATTCCAAAAAATTAAATATAATTTAAAGTTAAAATAATTATTTTAACAAATAATTGTAACTTGGAATAACATAAGAAACGCAACTCAAAAAAACATTAAACTCTAAGCCAAGGCACGGCCAGTTCGTCTAATAGACGTTAGTACACTGTAGGTAGTCGTGTTTGCTACGGAGGTTTGTGTTGCTAGTTCTGAAGACGTAATTCAGTGAGTTCATGTTCCCCTATTCTTTTAACTGTTTTCAGTTTTATACTTCGGGGGTGAAATACATGTTACAATTATTACAAACGTTTTATATATGGTATGGATAGCTTAAGGAGGGTTTACTGCTTGTTCATGTGAAAGGTGGGTATAACACTTAAGGCCATTAATCCTCGTCGTAGAACTGAGGGACATGAGTGATAGATCTATTTGGGTGTAGCGAGCCCACACCCATGGGGACCAGGGTGCCCCATAGGGTGACAATGTCTTCCAGCTGGAGGCCCGGTAACAAATCTGCTAGGTTTGAGTCTTCCTGCACCATTTCACACATGCCATTGGCTTTGCAACCCATTGGTTATCTGTTTTTCCTTATTGCTACATAGCAGGGACATACATATATACAGACATATTTCAAAGGTTTATTCATACACACATACACGTGAACTCGCTCAACTTTTGTTGATGTTTTTCAAATTACATGTATTTCTTGGAACTAAACGGACTTGGCAGGTGTTGCATGTTTGTTAAGCTGCGTACTAAATAAAAGATGTCATCCATGGTTGTTGAGTTTAGGGGGTGTATCCTATGCCTAGACAGGATACGTGTTTCTAAACTCAGGTTTTAATTAAAGTCTTTTGTGGAGTCTATATGAACTCATTCAAACATGTTATGGTTTGTAACTTAATTTGGCGTCGATGTTTTCAAGACAAGTATGTTATGGTGTTTTCTAAACTTTATTAATGGACGAACATCTTATGTTTTATCATATAGCGTTGTTATGATTGAATGCTATGGTACTAAGAAGTCACACCAAATAACCACGCTTCCGCAAAAGTCAGGGTGTGACATGTTGATCACTTATTGAGGTCGTATGCATTATGTACACGTATGTATGGTATCGTGGAAAATCTAGACTTCGTCTACGTTATATTCGGTAAAAGAAACAACCATGATACCCAGATGATGAACCTCATAAAGACCACGTATCTCAGAACCTCAGCAATCTATCAAACGAAATTTTTGTACCATATGCCAATGAGTGGTTCCCACACAGTCTTTAGTCGATTTAGGTTTATATCACCTTGCTCACATTAAAATGATTGTGAGCCTACTGATACATCTTATATAGAGCTGCTTATCGTTTTTCATTTAAGGTTTAAAGAGGTTTGGACAAACCACTGATGTACTATCATTTTCTCTTTTGCTCGCCAGAAACTCATTTTTGTTTTTCTATTGTTTTTGTGTTTTTGACATCTTTCGATGTTTTTGGATTTTAAAAATTTTTCAATGTTTTTGTATTTTTCGTTTTTACTCCCCCTAAAATGCAAAAAGTACGCGAAATTAAGAAAACACAAACAAATATTTACAAAAATGATTTTCCGATGTTGGATTAACTCATGCTTGACCTCGATGCCGTTTACCAAAATTAATTTTAATCAGAATTGATTTATCGAATTTTGGAAAAATCAGTTGGCGTGTCGGTAATCGATGTGGACCAAAACAACATTAACGAGTTTCATATTGAAACGATCACGGGTGAGGTGATATTCGAGATTAATGTGTTTGGTCAAGGAGTGCTTATACGAGATGTTAGTAATTCATAAAGCAACTTAAATATCGACAAAGATAGGAGAAATTAGAAATTTAAAACTGTAATCCTGCAACTGCTTCGTGCATAGCTAGGAATCTGAGTGCTCTCCCAAACTGTACATCTACCCGGTGTGGATTTCAAGGTCGATTTTGCAGCTACTTCAATGAATCGAGAATTCTCTTTGCAGCAACAAGATGATAACCTTCGGGTCCGGCTGGTAAGTGGGAAATGGAGCATGTGGGAAAGCTTGTACACATCATCATTGGACGGTCCTTACATGATGTCTTCCATATGCTTTTGCACCAGCAAAGGTCTTTCGTCTTTCTCCTTTAGAAGTAGTGTGCGGTTGTTTAATCCACTCCATGGTATCCGCACACTCGGTATGGTTTGTTCAACAAACACATTTTCTTCAATCACACAATAGAGAAAAGTACCTTACACGTTCATCTTGTGGACTTTGAACTTCTTGTGGAAGAAAAATCCATGAATCTTCAAAAAGCTTCAGACGTACTGCAGGTGCGTACATTTCAATTTAATCTATCCTCTTGACCCGATCAAAAACCATAACAACCAAATTTTGGCACATTTTTCATCTTGTCGAATTTTTCAACTTCATTCAACCACATTCTTTCACCATCATCTGACATTTTTGTCTTCTTTTCTCCTCTCTCCATCAAAGGTAACAATATTTTCCGTGGATATAACAATGTTTCGGAGCCTTATGTCGCCTGTCTTGTGCATGGACGCTCCACTATCAACATCATGCACACTCATTCAGAGATTAGTTGGAGAGGGGGACCCAAGCCTTCACAGACTTGGGTCGTCCGTCATCATCGAGAATTATGACATCCATTTCCCGATGATTCGGAATTAATGTAGCTCCCCCTGAAGCAGTTTCCGATTTTGGTTTCCAAATCTGTTTTTGTTTTTCATTTTTAACATCTGATTTAACAGACTGCGTTTGGACAACCTCTGGTTCTAAAGCCTTTTCAACTTCTTTTCTTTGTTTCTTTTTCTGTTTCTTTTCTCGTTGTTTAACAAGACGAGGGTCCTGTCTTGGTGAAAGAGATCTTTTATGGTAATTGTTACCATGGGGGGCATCAACTTTTGCCTTTCCTTTTGTGAGATATGGACAGTTCCTGACAATGTGACCATACTCACCACATTCAAAACATGATCTCCGCTCAACAAACCTCGGAGTATCATAATTGTAAACGCTTGATGATGAACTTCGTGATCTTGAGGTACTTGGTCCTACATCACAACAGTTTGTGTGTTGTGTGTAGTTGTTTTGACTATTTCTTTTCAAAATTTTATTTTGCATAACAAAATCTGTGTTGGATTTGTTTTCAAAAGATTCAATTTTATCCGTCCCTCGGGATTTCACGAAGTTCACCTTCTGAACCTTCTTCTTGTTTTGGCTTTGTTTGCATTTTCCCTTTTCATGGTGAACATGACCTTGCTTTCGTTGATTGTGTTGTGGTTGCAATTTTTGATTCCCATATTTCTTTCTAACTTCGGATTTTGGGATAGGAGCACACTGAGTTATTACAACTCCTGGGCTCGACTTTCCCAAAAACTTGCAGGTAGAATCTTCAAAAACTTTATCAATCAAGGATTGATTGACATTCTTGATTGGGAAATCCTTGTCAGCATAGATTTTATCATCACCAACAAGAGTGTACAGCAAATTCACACTCTCAGACTCTTTTGCAGACGTGGACTCGACCAGAATAGTCTTAGCAGGTTTTGCTGGAGGATCACATAGAATATGATTCTCAAGAGGTATGTCCTCTTCTTTGATTACCGCATCAGACTGTACTGAGTCAGTATCATCGTATTCATCATCTGAAGAATCAGCATCCTCAACAATGACTGGAGGATCCTGATTTTGTTCAACAGTTGACATACTTGTAACTGTTGAAACATCTGAATCTGATGATACTTCCGTTTTGTATCCAAGTCCGGTTGCAAATTCTTCAATGTCTAAAGGAACAGACTGCTCAAAATAAGTTCTATTCTCCTCATCAGGCATTGCATCATAATTGTGTCTAACAGGTGGTGGACATTTTTTATATCCATTGCACGTGACATCCTTTTTCTCTTTCTGACCATTGATGATGTGATCCAGCACATAACTAGAGTTTAAATAACTATTTAGCTTAAGATAGATCGCCTCACTTTCAGATTTAACACAAGCTAACTCTTTTTGCATGACCTCGAGACGATTGATATAACAGTTTATGTTAGTTTGTTTTCTTGAAGCCATTTTTGTTAGCTCGGTTTTATCTTTTCTTAAATTTTCAATCACCGTTTTAAACTCTTTTTCATGGTTTTCATAAAACATGTTGGCCTCTTTGCATTTCGAAAGATCCACGATCAAACCTTGATTGTGGATAAATGTCACGTCATACTTGCTTTGCAAATCATCATATTTGCTTTGCAAGTCCGACAATTTATTTCCTAAACTAACACATTTACCACACCTATCAGAACTTGGTTTATCAACACATACCTGACTGGATTCGCTCTCAGATAGTGACTCGTTTGCCTCAGAATCAACAACCTCCCTTGTTGATTCATATTCTGATCCATCCTCGCTTGAACTTGTACCATCTTCAACTGAGCTACCATCATGTTCAGAACTGTCATCATTTCTCGAGGATTCACCATTGCTGGCATCTTTGACAATTTTGGCATAAAACGCCGTTTTTGTTTGACCATTGTAGTTTGGATCAAGAAATGATGTGTTGGGATTGAACCCTATTAGAGGAACAGATAATTAAAGCCAAAACTGGATCAGAGCAGTGGATCCTGAATAAGCTGATGTTGATATACAAATCTCTCCCCTTGAAAGTGATTACAACTACTGATGACCTCCTATCTGCTGATCTTGCTAAACTGCTGACACATAACTGCTGCTCAACTAAAGATCTGATGGAAGACTAAAGTCCTGCTGATTCAATCTACTGCCTTGAGTCAAGCACTGCTGATCCGGACATGTGCTGCTGGGTTCACAGCAGTAGAAGGTTGTAGCAGCTTTTCTAAAGTCTGTTTTGTAATAGAATGTATTAGCAGTAGTTAACACAAGCAGTGTCTGTATAGATCAGAGGTTAGAGTTTGTTAGGAGGTTAGATGTCACTTTCATGGTGACGTCAGCTTTGATTCTCAGTGGTTTGATCTGCACTATAAATAGAGCAGTATATGTACTGTTCTATTTGAGCTTAGAGCTTTTGCTCATCTCTTTTCATCTTGTACGATCAACCAGGGAGTATCAGGCTGAGGGGGAGTTTAGTATGTAAACATGTATGTAATCTTTTGATTTGAATCTTTCAAATAATGAGAATCATTTGTTTATGAAAAACTATTTTCCCCTTGGTTATGTTTACAAAGTTTGCTACTCATTTCCGCTGCATTTATATCATTTCATGTGTTCTGATTAATCGTTTTATTCAAACAAACACAATCATGATGGCCCAAGATCCCAACAATTGGTATCAGAGCTCGGACAGTCAAATTCGATCTAACAATCAATTTGACATAACAGTTCAGCTCAAAATTTATTGATACTAAGGTTGATTGTATTTAGTTGAAAAACAGAGCAACGAGAAATCATGTTCAAAATGATGGATCAGATACTCTGTAAAACAACCAAGATGTCATATAACACACAAACCTCACATAACAAGTGATATCATGCATAAAACACCTATAGTGCTCAGATATGAAAATATGTCTGATAACTATGGTATAATCTCTTTATTTTACAAAATTGATTTCAATTGTTGTTATGAAGATTGTGATGTTTTAATCATGACTGCTGCTAAGGTGTTTACCTCATGACAACAAAAATCTATGTTCGGATGATAACATTAGTGTTTTTGTTAGCATAAAAAAGAGGAATATGCCAAATTTCTCAGAAATTACTCACATGGTAATAAGGTTCACAAAGAACTTTCAAAACCTTTGTGAACAGGCTCCTCATAGTAACAATCAACTACAAGGAAATGGTACCAAACAGTGGTTACAGAACTTTGGTTCAAACCACTGACCATTATCCTAAGCTTGAGAATGAAATGATCTTGACCTTATTCGAAGTTATTTTAACTCTTGAGACACACCAGATCTAATTGATTTTATTATCAGAAAACTTTTACTCTTTTTCTGTAAAGTTTTCTTCTAATAAAACAGGATTTATTATTCTTTATTTTTCCTTAAGAATGATATATTTTGTACTTTTGCTTGTTTTTTATAGCAAAAGTTCAAACTCCTGTCAGGATGTAGAACTCTTATTTTTTTTTTTTTTTTTTTTTGATACTATCCTTGAAAATAGAACAAAAGGAAATGGTGCAAGAGTCAAGGTCATATCAGACTCAAGTTTGTTTTAACACTGACCAAAGATTGTTTGCTAACAGACCTTAAAATATTTGGATGCTCATGTTCTAATTCAAATATTATGACACAAAATGAGTAGCCATAGTAAAAAGGTTTCCATCATCTGGGGTACTAAACCACTGTCAGGAATCTACAAAAGCTTCAAAACTAGTAATAAAACATGTGGTAAAACCTTGAATGCTGAAACAAGTGAATTCTTTGCATTAAAAAATCCCTGAAAACTCTACTGTTATGATTAATTTTGATAAACTTGCATTTAAAATGTGTTTGTCAAGAATTTGATTCTGCAGGTAAATCACATTCACCATCAACAGATGTTGGACGTGATACTAAAATCATTTCCATCATCAGAGCAGCAGATGTACAAAACAGCTGTTAAAGCTCATCCACTGATGAACAAACAGTGTTTGACTAGAATCCAGTATCTCATTCATCCAAACACATCGACATCAGACATCACTTTGTGAGGGATTGCTATGAAAAAAGGTTTGATTTCTCTGCATCATGTCCCAACTAAAGACGAGCTGGCAGATGTGCTCACAAAAGCACTTGATACAGCCACTTTTGAAAGCTTGGTCTCTAGGATTAGGATGCTAAACATGGAATAACAAGCAACATCTTGTTTTTCTATGAATAAAAGCAACAAAATGTTTTCAGAAAATCAAAAATCCACCCTTAAAAATAGCTAAAAATGAAAATTTCATTAAAATCCTTAAAAGTCTGCCATAACCACTGATTGTTCAAAAGTCTGCTCTACTTCAAAAAGCCTGCCCACTGCTGAAAGGCAACCTCTGTTCTCTCATTTCTTGATAACCTCTGTTGTTCAAAAGCAGTGTCTTATCCACTGATATGCTATCCACTGATAGTGAAAATCATCCACTGCTTTCATCAGTTGCTTTCATCAAAAGTACTGTCCTTCATTTTCACCAGTGGTTGTCACGTGGGCAGTACATAGCAGTCAGACCTTTTGTAACGGCTGCCACGTCAGCATTCATTCTCTTTCCTATAAAATGCCCCACTCAACACCAAAACAGGTTTTTACTGTCGAATTGAATTCTTAAAAATTCTCTTCTCAAAGCAGTTTTTTCTTCTCATCTCTCACAAATTCCTTCGATCATTCGTTTCAAAAATGACAAAATCGAAGCCTTCTGCAAAACCCACATCAAAATCATCATCGAAAACTACCTCTAAAAAGGCAATCTCCACTGAAATTCCATTCAAAAAATCTCACAATCTCCTGGGTCTTCTCACAAAACCAGGAACCACCGATGTTTTCGATTCCACAATAAACATCATGGCAAAATCAAAGTACAAAACTTTGCTCACCGCCGATGCACTAATCTATTTGGAAACCCAAAGGGAGTTTTGGAAGAATGCAACCCTTGAAAGACAAGGAGACATTGCAACCACCATTAAATCTTCCATAAAGGGTAAAGCTGTCCAAATTACTCCACAATCCATCTCCGAAGTCTTCCAACTCGATGACCAGGCAGGTAAAACTTCCTTCACTAAAACGAGTTGCACACTGACTTCATTGAAAGATGGTATGAAGCCACAATGATGACCAAACTAACCTTAGAAAAAGGTTATTTTCCTCCTGCACCCAGATTCCTATTTCATACCCTCCTACTATGTGTTTCAAACAAAACCACTTCTTTTAATGAGATCCCTATAAAGATTCAAAATCTGGGATATGCAATTCTTCAAGAAGAAAATTATAACTATTCTCAGGAAATCTTTAAAGATTTGGTTAATAATGTTGAAACCAAATCATTCTTACTATTTCCAAGGTTTTTAAGTTACTATTTTGAAAAGAAATTCAGTAAGGATGATTTAGCTTTAATAAACCAAGGTGAGATAACTGTAATAAACTGTCTAACATCTGAAACTTTTTCACGTATGTTAGCACCTTGCAAAACACAAGCAGGGGTGCCTGAGCAGAATTTAGCAGCTACCACTGCTCCTCAGGTATCTGCTGCTGAGCCTACTGCTCTAGGTGATCAAAGCAGCAGATCAACTGTTTTGAAACCCACACCTGCAAAACCCAAAAGGCTTTACAAAAAGAAAAATCAAAAACCCCCCAAACCAATCAAAACGGAAACTCTGGAGGATGAGATACCAGAGTTAATGCCTGTGACAACACAAATGTCACAAGAAACCACTGCTGCTTCTTCCTCACAGCAGTTGGTACAAAAATCTCAACCCATAACCATAACTCCTCCTGCTTCTTCACAAAAAGAACAGGTTGTACACAAAGGGCCACCACATTATGATGCTCTGGATACACTCGTTTCCATCATCCACAGCTCAATGCCCGGAGCAAGTCCGCCTTCTACACCAACCATCACATCCACTATTCCACCAAAAACACAACTACTGTTAGATGCAATTGATTTGAACCAGGCATTACTCAGTCCTTCTCAATCACCTGTTAATGAGAATATGCCTCAACAAATGACTGAGCCTGCTGTATCATTCATTGCTAACCCACCAACACAACCTGAGGAGGTTACACCCATTGAGTTACAAGTAACTCTTTGTGGTAATCCAAGTGAAGCAGCCACTACAACTGTTAAACCCACTGGTTTACAGTTGGACAGTGGTTATATCAATAAGACTTCCTTGGAGGCAATTCCTTTTATAGCACCTCTGCCAACCACCAGTGGATTTATTTATCCTACTGGCAACATCAAAAGGTTGTCAAGTGTTGAAGGAAGAAGACCCCAGTACCAAGAAAAAGGGGCATCAGTGGTTAATGTTTGGAGTAAACTCCCTACTTCAACCACTGATAAAACCACTGTTAGTGGGAAATCAGATGATCCCATTAAATTGGGTGATGATTTAAAGTACCAGAAATTGACGGCTCGTGTTGAAAAACTTGATAACTCTGTTGCAGAGCTCAAAGATATGCTCCAACAGTTGTTACAGGTACAAAAGGTACAATCCATTGCTGTTCCACCTCAAGCACCTGCTCTCCAACAGGCACCTGCTACAAATGAGCTCTGGAATCTATTCCAACCTTTTCTCCATCATCAAGCACAAATAGCAGATCAGCAACATGAAAAACATGTTCAAGAGCTGAGAAATGCTATGGAGTCTAGGTTCAAAGACACTCAGGCTGATCTAAAGGCTCTCAAAACTCAGATCCTGCACAACTCTGGCACTGCTCCTCCATCAGTGTTCTTCATTGATCAACTCCCCGAAGATAATGCCAAAAAGGGGGAGAAAATTCAGGAGTGGAGAAGGAAAGGAATAACAGATGGTCTCTACCTTGCACCAGAAAATTCAAATATGACCAAACAGATTCCTTTGCCAGATGGGAGTAAGAAAACTGATGTGACCACAAATGCACTTGCAGAAGCACTTGCATGTGTGAAAAGGGATAGAGAGGCCAAAAAGAAAGCCAGGGTGGATTATCCGGATCAGGGTACTTCAGGGTCAAGAGATGATGAAAATCTTATTGATGAAAAAAGAAGCCTACAAGAAGAGTAAGGCTACCCAAATCCATTCCAGTCAGACGTTCAAAGTCTGCTAAAAACCCACCACCTAAAACAGCTGTTGTAACTCCTGTTGTATCAGCTGCTGTTGGTACTTCAGTAGTTTCAACATCTGCTCCCACTTCAACACCCACCACCTCAACACACACTACATCCACTGCTTTACCACCATCACCACCAAAATTAAAATCACCTCCTGTCAAAAGGCAGAAGACAGCAGTTGTTATAACTTCTGCTGTAAAGACAACAGTGGTTGGAACACCAGTTGTTTCAACAGCTGTTAGTCTATCACCCACCACTGCCACTACAACCACCTTTCCATCCAAAACATCATCAGTCCCCCCCCCCCTAAATAAAGAGGAGAAGGCTAATTCCTAAAGATGATGTCACTACACCATCCCAAACATCTTCAAAACCTTTAGCTCTTGTCAATATACCAAAACCAGTCCCACTCTCTTCTGTTCCAATGCACAAGCCCTTACCTCCTGCAGGTGTTCAACTTCCTCTTGAACTAGAAGCTGTTAGAGAAGAAATAAAATCCTTTTATACTGAGGATGACCCTGCCAAAAGGAGTTTGCCTTCAATCAAAGGATATCCATGGCCCAAAAATATTGATGAATATTTGAAGATAAAGGCCAAGCAAGCAGAGGATATCTCGAAAAGAAACACACAAGGGAAATCTGACAAAGAAGTATCAAGATACTACCAATATCTGCTCACACAAGTCAGTTCCTTAGAACATTTTGCAAAGAATGTCAGTCAACAAATTTCAGAAAGAGCAGCTGAAACCTTGAAGAAAGACTACATTGAAAGCATTATGCTTTACAAAAGATACAAAGGAGAGAGACACATGTACAAAGAGTGGACTGTTCCTGAGCTTGAAGTTGAAGCTGCAAGAATTCAAGACATGATAAAAAGGAAAGTCACTCACACTCCTCCTGATTGGGCAAAGTTCAGAAAGAATGTACCTGATAAGCAAATGGAACTGAAGAGAATGAAAGAAGAACTGGTTGTTGCTGATTTTGGTACAAAAAGACAAATTGCTAGATGGAAAGAAGATGTGGTCAGGTCAACCTACAAAAGGTTGGAGGAATTAAGAAAGAAAGATCCAAAAATTCCTCAAACACCTGACTATCCTGAAGCAGCGGTTTCAAAAAGGCCAACAAAGCTGCACATCAGGAAAACCACTGCTCCAACTGGCACTGCCTTTTACAAAAGAAGGAGTCAAAGCCAGCTAGGTACTGAAACAGTTCAAGAAACTCTTACTGGAAATGCCGTTGTAAAAGAAGGCTTGTTAAGAAAGCTAAAAGAAGAACTTGAACTGGAAAACTCTGCTACCACTGCTCAGACAGTGATGAACAGGCCAGCCTCACCAAATACTTCTGCTAATAAACATCTCCCAAGAAACCCACTAGGCTCAAAAATACAAAAGTGGGAAACTGACAAACAGGCCTGCGTATTGACTTTGCTCAGGTCTGGTGGAGAAGTGGAGAAAATATCAAGGGAACAAGCTCTTGGCCTGAGTCTTGAAGATTTGCAGGATCTCCTTGATCTTCCACTTAGCAGGGATGATGAAGATACAGATGCCCTTGACTTTGAGTTACAATTTAAAGGCCAGATAAGGGAGCTGTTAATGAGGCAATAAAATGTCCACAAATAATGAAGGGTTTTGGCATTATCTGTTCCAGGGGGAGATTGTTGGATTGAACCCTATCAGAGGAACATATAATTAAAGCCAAAACTGGATCAGAGCAGTGGATCCTGAATAAGCAGATGTTGATATACAAATCTCTCCCCTTGAAAGTGATTACAACTACTGATGACTTCCTATCTGCTGATCTTGCTAAACTGCTGACCCATAACTGCTGCTCAACTAAATATCTGATGAAAGACTAAAGTCCTGCTGATTCAATCTACTGCCTTGAGTCAAGCACTGCTGATCCGGACAAGTGCTGCTGGGTTCACAGCAGTAGAAGGTTGCAACAGCTGTTCTAAAGTCTGTTTTGTAATAGAATGTATTAGCAGTAGTTAACACAAGCAGTGTCTGTATAGATCAGAGGTTAGAGTTTGTTAGGAGGTTAGATGTCACTTTCATGGTGACGTCAGCTTTGATTCTCAGTGGTTTGATCTGCACTATAAATAGAGCAGTATCTGTACTGTTCTATTTGAGCTTAGAGCTTTTGCTCATCTCCTTTCATCTTGTACGATCAACCAGGGAGTATCAGGCTGAGGGGGAGTTTAGTATGTAAACATGTATGTAATCTTTTGATTTGAATCTTTCGACTAATGAGAATCATTTGTTTATGAAAAACTATTTTCCCCTTGGTTGTGTTTACAAAGTTTGCTACTCATTTCCGCTGCATTTATATCATTTCATGTGTTCTGATTAATCGTTTTATGCAAACAAACACAATCATGATGGCCCAAGATCCCAACATGATGGTACTCCAGTAGAACGATGGCTTTGCTCTGAGGCAACTGGTATTGGTTCACCATACATATTTCTTTCCATTTTTGGTTTGTGAATTTGGTTAGTAACCAATGCCCACTGATTTGCCGTAATAGAACACACTCGTGATGAGGACGAGGGAGTGGGAGATTCGGCCCATGATGGCGATAAACCCGTGCTTCTATACTTGCTCTCCGTATTAGATGCAGGTGCGAGAGATTCGGCCCATGATGGCGATAAACCCATGCTTCTATACTTGCTCTCTGTATTGGATGGAATTCCCCACCAATCTGAACTCATTTTGAATATATAATAATGAATACCTGCTTAAATCACTTAAAACAAACTGTTAAAAATGATTTTCAAACCTTCTGTTAAAAATTTACAAAAGTGACCCACGAAAGGCCTGATTTTTGGTGAAACACCTTAACTGGCGAAAAAGGTTTTTCGTAAATGACAAAGTGACAAAAAAATAAGGTTTTTCGTCAAGGACCAATTATGACGAAAACTATGTTTTTCGTCAAAGACAAATCAGTGAATAAAAGTCTTTCTTTGACTAAAGTGTACAAACAAAAGATATTAGATATTTTCAACAATCTTATCCTCCTGACACAAGAAAGTTGGTAAGCCAACTTTCAAAACACCCATGCATGTTTATAATATTTTCCAAACAAACACAATCATTCTTATCAAAACAGTGTTCACCAACCCATCATGCCTTGTGACACTTTTGTCAAACAATTATATTATAATCCTTAACACTTCACAAGTAATTCAAACAAGATCAAAAGAAGATTATATTTGAAGAACAATATGAACTATTTGAATATATCAAGAACACTATGAGTTTTCCGGTGAAACTTATGAGTTTTCCGGTGCCGGAAAATCTTTCGAACACAATTTTTGCAAGAAAAGTTTAATAAAAACCAAACTTTAACATGTAAACATGAATTTAACAAGGTTTTTCATCAAACTAAACAGCAAAATATCTAGATTTTCAAAGATATAAACTGATTTTTCCAGAAAGTATGTATGAACTCCAAACACAAGAAAACGCTCGGTTTTAACAAGGATGAAGAGCCAAGGCTCTGATACCACTTGTAGGTCCAACTAGCGGAGGATCTAGTCGCCTAATCCTTGTATACGAACAAACCCGGTTGTGCGAAATCCAACCGAGTAAGCAAATCGAGATAAGAACACAATGACACGAGACCAGAACAATATTCAACGAGTAAATCTCATGTATATTAGAACCAGCAAGTTTGTTTTTATCACAAGTATTACACACGATTATGCTTTCACAAACAAACTCTAAGTTCTCTCGTTTGTGTGTGCGCTCTCTGTGTTCTCTATCTTCACTTCTGTGTCTGCTACTATCTTCTGTCTTCAGCCTGCCTATTTATAGCTGCAAGTCGATGAAACATGAAGCAGTCGACGAAACATCATCAGCAGCCGACGAAAGTCCATCAGACGACGAAACATTCATGGCGAAACACCATGTCTGACGAAAGACATCAGGTCTTTCGTCATAAAGATAAATGGCAGGAGTTTCGTCTATGGGTACTGCACATGTTTCGTTATGCGGACTGGACTAGGATTTTCGTCATGTAGGCAAGGTCCAGGTGTTTCGTCATGTAGCCAAGGTGCAGGTGTTTCGTCATGTTACAAGGTTAGGTCTTTCGTCATGCAGAACTTTGATGCAGACAGCAGCAAACAGAAGATAGTTCAGCAGCAAGCATCCACATTCAGAACAAAGTTGATTACAATCCGAGACACGACGGAGGATATCGAGTCTCGGCCTTCACTTCGTAAAGTACTCGAACCGAGCGAGCCGTATCCACAATTATGTATCAACAAGTATGATGTTCATAAGCAGTGAAAAGATGAAGCAAGAACGGTGCACAACCGCTGTTGGTAAATACCTCTGTTTCCGACCACCTTAAAACCAAGGACAGTCTTCTTTCTCCATAAACCACATACGTGGATCTAGGGTTTGACGAGGTTTTTCGGTGGTATTGACAAAAACTGTTTCAGGCGATGGTGAGAGAGGTTGGGATGAGAGATAGGGGGTGTGTTTGGTCCGACCTTTCGTGCACCACCGGAGGTGTGGTGATGATGTAAGGAGAAAAGAGAGGTGTGTGGTTCAATGGAGGTGGATGGGTTTTTTTTAGCGAGATGGAGATATGAGAAGAGAGAGCAAAAAAGTTAGTGGTGTGGTGGTGGTGTGGTGGCGGCGTCGACGGCAGTGATGGTGTATTGTGGTAGTGGTGGTGGCAGAGAAAGTGGTTTTGTAGAGAAATATAACTATATATGATATCTGGTTTCACATCACTAACACTTATTTCCAATTTTACTTTGCACGTTTTCTTTAGATAATTCAAATCTTGGTTTGATATGGACTTAAAAATTCAGAATATGGTTAAACCAACCATTAGAATTGCAATTTTCCTTTATTTAGGATCTGGTCTGATTACTTACTATGTGGATTGTGGACTTTAAGTTATTCTGGCTATATTGTATGTATATAATTTTTTATAAGTATTAATTAATGAAGTTTTTTTATCCGTCTCATGGAAGTTATCATTCTTTTTGGTCATGTCGGTCAAAAAAAGCTAATGTTATGTCCTGTTTTGAGGCATTAAAACTTTTTATGTTAATTCTTCTTAATATTTATTATTATGACAAAACACATCGATTGCCATAGCGATGATATGATTAGAAGCCCGTCGCGAAGCGCGGGATCTCACACTAGTTATTATTGAATTGAAAGACAAACACTATGAACATGTGCGCCTGTAGAAATTTGTAAAACCAACAATTTTATAAAATAAAATTGAGAAAAATGCTCGGATAGTCCCTGTGGTTTGCCCGTTTTTCACCTTTAGTCCCTAAGTTTCTAAAATTCACCTTTAGTCCCTAAGTTTCTAAAATTACACCTATGACCAAAATACCCCTACTATTAAATAATAATATTTGTTTAACATCCCCATCTCCATCTCTTAAACCTTCTTACCACCATAACTATACCTTCTTTTTTTTTTCTTCCTCTGTTCATAAAACCCACTTGAAATGTGTCTTCTACCCTTGCTGTCTCTCTTCCCCTCGTGTTCTTGAGAGAGAAAGAGCATGGATTTCAAAAGGGTTCCAAAAAATTTGCCCTCTTTTCATCTCATACTTCAATAACAAACAAAACCCTTTACTATTAAGTATTAACTCACTTGGATCACTTTATTGTTTTTTTTTTTTTTTTTTTTTGCATCTGGGTTTGATTTGTTTTGTACAAATTTGTTCTATTTTGTTCAGTTTTTATAAGATATGTTACATGCTAAAATACCCTTTTTGTTCTTGACTTCAATTGGTTGCTGCAATCCTTTACATTCTGCGACAGAGTATCATAATCAGGGCATAAAAAATAGCAAATTACTAATCAAAATTCCAATTTCCAACAAACCCATAAGCCCAATTCAACAAGATCACGATTCAAACACATAAATGCAATTAGAATTTATAAAACTGAACCAATAATCAGCAAATCAAACCCATTGATTTTTCCCTGGTGCCGGTAACAACTCGTCTCCGGTAACATCTCCGCCGTCGATTTCATTGCCTCCCGTCAGAAAAAAAAATCTAATAAGCTCTCCACCGGAGCAATCGTCGCTATAGCAGTCAGATCTGCGTTAATCCTAGCTCTACTATTACTAATCCTGTTGCTATGCCTACCAAAAAAAAACGTAATCAACAAGCAAAACAGCCTCCAAAACCACCGATGCAAACTCCGGCAACCGGAGGAGCAACAAGAGCGGTTACAAAAGCCAGTGCAAACTTCGGCAGTCGAAGGATGATGATGGTTGTTGCTTTAGGGATGGGTGGTTGATGGTGGCAACGGGGGTGGTGGGGAGTGATGATGGCAGCTGTGGAGTGGAGGGGACAGTGGTAGTGGTTTTTACTGAGAGAGAGCAAAAAGATAGAGATAGGGATATATGTTTTTTTATATGTTATTTTTTAATAAAGGGCATTTTAGTAAATTCATAGTCACTTAACTAAGAAAACTAACGCTCATCCACGCTAGGGACTATCCGGGAACAAAATTCAAAAACTTGGGGACTATAGATGTAATTTTAAAAAGTTAAAGACTAAAGGTGAAAAATGGACAAAACACAGGGACTATCCGAGCATTTTTCTCAATAAAATTTAAACACATTCAGATACTCATGTGTATAAAACGTGCAACTAGTCTATTTATACAATAATATATCTAGGCTAAAAAACATCTGTAAAGCATTCACATTGGACCCTCCATCTCTATCTCTATAATAACACTAAAAAAAACGTATTTTTCTCTATATTTTGTTTATTTTTCAAAACCTCTCACGTCCAACTCTCTATTTCTATCTCTATCATACTCACAAACACTTATTTTCTTATACTCACAAACACTTATTTTCTTACCTTTTTTCTCTTTCCTTCACGTTCACCCTAAAAATATGGAGGTTGTACTTTGTTTTCTATAAATCTTTCCCTATTATTGAGATTCTAATGTAGTAGTGTTTTTGTTGTTTTCTCTATTTTTTACTTTATATTGTATGGAATATATGAATGAAAAGTCTCCAATGTGAATGCTCTAATATGCACATATGCATGAAAATCCAAAGCCAAAACGAGGGAAAACTCACCTAATGGTAAACAAGTTTCGTAAGTGTTCTATTAAAGTCACTCAACTTCCTTCAAGTGTTCCAATCATAAGTAATCTTTTTATTAACGTTTAAATTCTATAAAATCAAGAGATAAATAAAACATATATTAATCTTGGCCGTTACTTGATATTCTTTTTGCAATTAACTTGAAGTAGGTGGTACTAAAAACTATAAAAGATTACTAAATAATAACCAAGTTTCATAATTATAAAATTTAAGTCAAATTTGAAATTACACAAAAAAAAAACAACCTTTGATAGTAACCAAGATGCATATATGATTCAGTGATCTTGTGCGGTTCGGATGGACTTGTGCGGTTCGGATTGACTTGTGCGATCCGAACGACTTGTGCGATCCAGTTGGGTTATGCGAATGGACATTGGGCTTTAAGGCCCAACACTCCTAACGTTCGTGTGTGGCCCAAGCCTTGTGTGATCGGCACTGTCTTGTACGATCCACAAGGTCTTGTGCGATCATGCATATCTAAACAGTACACTGTGCTTTAATGTGATTGTACCCGGCTTGTGTGATGCACCTTGTGCGATCAGATCAGGTCTTGTGTGACCTCATCTTGTGCGATTGAGATGACTTGTGCGATCAGCTTGTATTCCCGAAAAGCATGCAATCAGTTAAAACAATTTGAACAGTTTCTTGTTTTACAATTATTCGATCCAATCAAACATTAAATCGGTTAACAGTTTCCAAATCTTGTGTCAATCGATCAAACCAATAGATTTACCAAATAGTTTGTATGAACCCTAGCAAATCATGTAACAACTCAACATCATCTCATCGAATCAAATAGTATGATTATCATCAAGATCCATAATTCATCAATCAATAGTTCATGTCAAAACTTATGAATCAATTGAACATCTAAACCCTATCCAGCCGATTACATCTCCTCGGTTCTAAATCAACATCAACATTACGTAATTACCAACCCTAAATTAATCAAATGATGATACACATATGAGCCGATTACGTGAATACCAAACCTCATCATTCATAACTAATCATATATCATTCATAAATCATTGTATGAGAACATATCAATCACAATATCAATTTATATACAATCATGCATCATACAAATAACAGTGAAACACTAACCGGATTAGAGGGTAAACAAAGGTTGATCCGAACAGGAGAGATCTTCGAGGGATAGGGGTGTGTGGTCGCCGGCTTCGAGAGAGAGTGTGAGAGAGGGTAGAGAATTAGGGTTTGTGTGTGTGGAGAGTGTTAGCAAACAATGGGGAGCAAAACCTCACAAAGGTTTTGTATCGGCTTATATAGGGGAGTGGTTGAACCCTCCTAATGGGTTGCCCATTCGGTTCAATTACAAGAGAGTGCGGGCCGAGGGTGGTAAGGAACCAAAGCCCAAAGGCTTGTGCGATCGGGTTGTTGTTGTGCGATCGGTTCGTTTTGTGTGATCCTATTACATACATACATGCACATAACATAGCAACATAACATTTCATTAATCATCAAAGTTCACATCATCACATAGGGTCCACATACGTTACATTAAACACAAAGATAGGTTCTGAAATACGAGTTGTCACAAAGACGTATCAAGATTTAAAAGAATACTATTGGTGGCCGAGACTCAAGAGCGATGTTGCTGTTTATGTTGGAAAATGCCTAACCTGTTCTAAGATTAAGGCTGAATATCAGAAACCGTCTGGCCTACTACAACAACCAGAGATTCCCATGTGGAAGTGGGAACAAATCTCAATGGACTTCATAACAAAATTACCCAAGACTCCTAGAGGGCATGATATGATATGGGTAATAGTCGATCGGTTAACAAAGTTTGCGCATTTCCTACCGATCCGAGAAAAGGATAGCACTAGAAAACTTGCTGAGATATACTTAAGGGAAATCGTGGCACCTCATGGAGAGCCTATCTCGATTATTTCAGACAGAGATGGACGCTTTGTCTCAAGGATTTGGCAATCCTTTCAGGAAGCCTTTGGATCTCAGCTAGATCTAAGCACGGCCTTCCATCCACAAACAGACGGTCAGAGTGAACGGACCATACAAACGCTGGAAGATATGTTTCGCGCATGTGTTATGGACTTAGGCGGCAGCTAGGATACTCATCTACCTTTAGTTGAATTTTCCTACAATAACAGTTACCATACAAGCATAAAGTTGCGCCGTTCGAAGCTCTGTATGGCCGCAAGTGCCGATCGCCCTTATGTTGGGCAGACGCTGGAGATAAACGTATGGTTGGTCCTGAACTAGTACAAGAGACAACCGACAAGATTACGCAAATCCGAGAGCGCATTAAGGCGGCTCAAGATCGACAAAAGAGCTACGCTGATCGAAGACGGTAACCATTAGAATTCGAAGTGGGAGACAAAGTTTTGTTGAAGGTCTCACCTTGGAAGGGCGTAGTAAGATTTGGAAAACATGGAAAGCTGAATCCAGGGTACATCGGCCCATTCAAGATCTTAGAAAGAATTGGTACCGTGGCATACAAGTTGGAGTTACCGGAAGAACTTAATGGAGTACATGATACGTTCCATGTATCCAACCTCAGGAAGAGTCCAACACAAGAAAACGTGATCATCCCTGCGGATGAAGTGCATATTGACGACACCCTCCGATTTACAGAACAACCCGTTGAGGTTACCGACTGGAAAGTCAACAAGACCAGAAGGAGCAGTGTCAAGCTTGTCAAAGTACGTTGGAACTCTAAGCACGGACCCGAGTACACGTGGGAATGTGAAGACCAGTTCAAAGAAAAGTACCCCCACCTGTTCAAGAAGACTCCTGCAAGAGTCAACTCAGCCTTAATTTCAGGACGAAATTCTTTTAACGGGGGGAGACTGTGACAACTGGCACCAAACCGGTAATTTCCGTACACTTTAATAATTATTCAATAACTAAAATTATGTGCTTAAATGTCAGCATTGTCTAATTACATACCATACAAGTGAATTCATGCACGTTATATGCTACAAAATATTGCTTTATGCATTAACGAGAACGTTGCATCAGAAATACTAGTAAACTCACCGGTAAAGACACATTGTGTCAACAATTCTGCAGAAAGCAGTCAGACATTAGAATTGGGGCCTAGGTGTAGGTCCAACGTCAAGAATACATTAAAACCCAAGAGTACATACAAGGGTTAACATATAGACTTTCCGGAAGCTAAAATACGCACTAAAAAGCACCCGAAACGCACTTTAAGTGCGGAATTTTATTAAATTCAGCTACAAATCAGCTTTTAACACATATATATTATGCAGAATTCCTAATTTATCACTCAGAATACTTCCCTAAGTGTCGGGAACTGAAAGTGTACAAAAGGGTACTTAAAAGACACTAAACGGTGCAACTTAGCACTTTAACAAACCGGTACTTAACCGAACAACCGGACATTAACCGGAACATCAAAATATTACTAGAAGCATTGTTTTATTTTTCTGAGCTAGTTATGATTCCCCAGCACACTAACATACTACATAAAGCATGATACACATGAATACAAGACTTTCACATTTAACTTCCACTAGTAACCTACCTTATCATTCTAAATTACAATTACCCCCCCCCCCATATGCAAGTAATTGGCCCATATAGTGGCCCCACCTTGATCTTGTGAGATCTTTCTTAATCTTGTGTAATCTCCTAGGATTCCCCAAAGATTTGTGTAAGGATCTTGTCTAGTACTTTACAAAAATATTAACCTAAGGTTTTAAGGGAAACATGATTATTAAATCACATGGAAGATCATAACTTACATTCATCTTTCACAGTCATTCTCCTCCTCCACCCCTCCCTTGCTCACGGCTCCAACCCACCAACACACACCACCCATTTTCATTCAAGCTTCAAGCATTCCAAGTGTATCTCAAGGTGATACAAGGTGATTTAGGAGGTTGGGTGGACTCCGAAGTTGAAGGACCTTCTTCGTTTGCTTTTATCCAACCATTTTGTCATCTTCAAGTTCTAGTATTCTTCCCTAGCTTGAAGCTAGTGGTAAGGCTCTCTTGATCTTGTTTACTTCATATTTTGAGTGGTTAAAAGATATAACATGTTGATTATCATAAGAATACTAAAAGACATACACATGAAACTTGAAATATAAGATGATACATGATGGAATCTTGCTAAAATGATGTTGTTTAGTGAGTGTATGTTACTTGCTTGTTGATTTCTTGAGTTGATGATGTTAACCATCACATGAAGCTTGCTAGATGAGGTTTAAACACTTAATCTAGCAAGTGGGAGGATGATTATGTAACAACCTAGAATAATCATCTTCTCGTCTAGTCATGAACTTGATGAATGAATGAATTCTTGGTAAAATATTAAACAAAGCAAGCTAGTAAACTTATAGATCTAAGATGTATGAATGGTTTTTCTAAAAGAACCAAGTTTAAAATATGATTTTTAGAAGATCTTGGTTTTTACTTAAACCTACACTATTTTTATTAGAAAAACAAGTGTATAAACACTTATGAAACGGAAAAATACAAAAGAAGTATTTTTAGAAAAATCATTTTACAAGTTGTAAAAGACTAAATCTTTCAAGAAAGTGATTTACAAATAAATAACCATGTTTTTAAGGGTAACTAAACCTACTAAATAACATGGTAAGTTACTACAAGTTTTTACAAAAACTTCAAGTTCATGATATAGTGTGATTTACTTGATTTGGCACTTGGTAAGACTTGATTGTGTTATTGATTGTTAAGATGATTTTAAAAGAAAATAAACGCATGTTTTGAAAACATGGGAAACCTCCATTTCTAGAGGAAACTCTGTCAAAATTTCTATAAAATTTTGACACTTAGAAAAATATAAGTTTTTGAAGAAACTTATCCCCTAAAAATGTATCTAAAAACATTACCAAGGTTTCCCTAATTTTTGTGTTAAGAAATGATGATTTCTTCAAGGTTAAAATTGATATTAAGTATGTATATTTTTGAGAAAAATATATATATTATTTGATCACCAAATTTTGTGCTAAGTGTATGTAGTATGTATAATACATGATAGTGTATTAGCACTTGAAAATACACTAAATACTCCTAAGGAGTGAAAATACAAAATACACATACAACATGGTTAGACAAATATAAGAAAATATATTTATGAAAATATATTCTTTGATAGGATAAATAACTTGGACAAGTTATGAACTTGAAATAAAGTTTTTGACAAAATACATAATTCGGGTGCAAAACACAAGATACTTATATTTATTTTTGAGAAAATAATATAAGTAAGATACATAGTTAAAAATATAAATTATTTTTAACACAAGAACACATATACAAAAGATAGTGACTTGTACTTGTGCGATACAAGTCTAGTGACTAACGTTAATAAAACAAGTTTAGGTCACCACGCTAGATAAGCAAATCCGGTGAAGTTTATGACGCAGGAACGCAAAGTTGTGAGTTCACGCTCCCCCTTTTCTCTTAACTGTTTTTAGTTTTATAACTTCAGGGGTGAAATACATGTTACAATGTTTATAAATGGTATGATGATACGAGAAATGATACATGATACGAGAATTCGTGTCACGAATAGGGTACCATAAGCACCATTAATCAACAATATACCTAGACCGCAGAACAAAAGGTTAGATCTAACGGGTGTCGGGCAGCCACACTCTTGGTGAGAACGAGTACCAAGCAGTTCTTTTGTGTCTCAGAATATGCCAACTAGAAAAATGCCTATGGTTTGGTTGCTTCCTAGGTCATGTCACATGTTAATGGCCTTGCAACCCATTAACAACTTGATTTATACAAGAATACATGATTTAGACAAGAATACATGATTTATACAAGATACATACCATGTTTTTCATACAAGTATACGAACGTTCAATACAAAAACTGCATGAATTCACACCAACACTATATTGACGTTTTTCCAAAACTCACATGTATTTCAGGTAACTAAAGTGGATGTCGTTTATGTTTACTTTTGAATAAAGTTGTAAACTTTTAGACAATATGCTTTCTCGTGATGTAAACACTTAACCTACGTTTTCAGTAATGTAATGTTTTGGGTATTTGAAGTTATTTTTACGAGCATGTAGTATGTTTACCTTTCGTATGCAATAAGAACCTTTGATGATCACACCTCGTGCTTCCGCCTAAGAAAGGGGTATGACATTTGTTTTCCAAAGATTCAATTATATCCGTCCCTCAGGATTTCACGAAGTTCACCTTCTGAACCTTCTTCTTGTTTTCACTTTGTTTGCCTTTTCCCTTTCCTTGGTGAATGTGACCTTGCTTTCGATGATTGTGTTGTGGTTGCAATTTTTTATTCCCATATTTCTTTCTAACTTTGGATTTTGGGATAGGAGCACACTGAGTTATTACAACTCTTGGGCTCAACTTTCCCAAAAACTTACTGGTAGAATCTTCAAAAACTTTATCAATCAAGGATTGATTGACATTCTTGATTGGGAAATCCTTGTCAGAATAGATTTTATTATCACCAACAAGAGTGTACAGCAAATTCACACTCTCATACTCTTTTGCAAACATGGACTTGACCAGAACAGTCTTAGCAGGTTTTGCGTGAGGATCACATAGAATATGATTCTCAAGAGGTATCAGACTGTGCTAAGTCAGTATCATCGTATTCATCATCTGAAGAATCAGCATCCTCAACAATGACTGGAGGATCCTGATTTTGTTCAACAGTTGACACACTTGTAACTGTTGAAACATCCGAATCTGATTATACTTTCGTTTTGTATCCAAGTCCGGTTGCAAATTCTTCAATGTCTAAAGGAACAGATTTCTCAAAATAAGTTATATTCTCCTCATCAGGCATTGCATCACAATTGGGTCTAACAGGTGGTGGACATTTTTTATATCCAATGCACGTGACATCCTTTTTCTCTTTCTGAACATCGATGATGTGATCCAGCACATAACTAGAGTTTAAATAACTATTTAGCTTAAGATAGATCGCCTCACTTTCAGATTCAACACAAGCTAACTCTTTTTGCATGACCTCGAGACGATTGATATAACAGTTTATGTCAGTTTGTTTCTTGAAGCCATTTTTGTTAGCTCGGTTTTATCTTTTCTTAAATTTTCAATCACCGTTTTAAACTGTGACAACCCGAACTTCCTAGGTTAGTATCGTGTGATCTCGTATTTATGATTCTCACTATTCTTCGTTCACATGCGTGACTGTGTTAAACTTGTTTTATGTAAACGCACTCACGTATGCTTGTATGTGTAATCTAATCCTATTAGCGTTTCAATCTCTAATCAATTCGGCCCACTCTCTTGAGTTGTCAATACCTGGCCCAGCAACTTAGGAGCCCAATTGAGAATTAAGCAAAAACAAAAGATTCAAGTGGGCTCGGCCCACATAGTCTGATTAGAATTATATGTTTGGTTTCTCATACATCTTGCATATTATGAAGGATTACGCAAACCTTAATCAACCCCCTAGATTAAATTATGGAATATGGCCCACTCAATATCATAATTAAACGGGAGCTCAAACCGCCATCATCTTGACCTGTTGTGTTCCTATTTTGGGCGGCCCAGGTGTATGGGCTTGAGCTCATCTTCTCAGTTATCCTGCTACAGCCCAAAACCTTCACACTAATTGTATACGTAATATGTTTCCTTCTTGGATTAAACTTAAAACACAAAAACTCAAATAAAACCCTACTCCCCTCTCCAAGGTTGCGTACAGAAGGATACTCCCCCTCTCGTAATCTTCTCCTCCCTCGAATCACGGCAACAGTAGACCTCCATCCCCCCCGTGAAATATTCTTCCGCCATCAAAGATCTCGGTCAATATAAACCACCTTTTGATTGATTTCATGCGTGATATGTGAGTAATCATGTGATATTAGAACATAACTATTGTTGTAGAATGTTTGATATCAAGAATATTTGACAAGGCCGATTATGTAATAATTTTTATGCTATGTGTAAAACCTGCATGATGTTGTGATGTTCGAAATTCCGAATATGTGCATGAGTAGTTTTAAATGCTAGTGAGAATCATAAATTCCGAATGTTGTGATGTTGCCGATGTGATGAACTGATAATTGGGGTGGTGATGCACCATAATTAATACACATTTAATAAGTGTTGGCTTGGTGGATCTTTGGTCCAATCATACAATAACACTTGGTACAAGATTCAAGTTTGCATTAAAAATTGATGAGGGTATAGTTGTTTCATGTGATTTTGTGTCTAGAGATAATGTGATTAAAATTCAAATGTATCACTTCACATTAATTGTTTGTCAGATCACACATGGATAAAATAATTTAGATTGCATGAGAGGTCCAATTAGAGTTTGATTTAAAATCATGTTTGTCGGCCATGATGTAAAAGTTGCATATGAGTCATATGGAAACCTACAGAATCATGGATTGATAAAAAAAAAAAAAATATAAGTGGTTGAGTGAGTTTAGTGTTCAATAAATACAACCGGCTCATTTATGGGTACTAGCCAATATTATTGTTGGATTGTATATATACTGAAATAAGATATACTCTACACAAACAAATCAGAATTTAATAAACTATTGGGCCATGGGCCGCATATAAGGTGGTTAGTTAAGGGGCCGCACATACATTCTTTATGGGCTGGACAATAAGGGGCCGCATCTTCTTAGTGGGCAATTAACTTGAGGAAATAACAATCGATAAAATGTGAAACATGAATTTTGTAGTGTGAATTTGTATGAAGCCTAAACACTTACTTGGTGACTTTATGATAAATGTTACTGTGGGTTGTGTTGCATGATTAATGGTCACGGTCTGTTTAATGGTATGTGTGTTACTTATACATTAGACTGCATGGTATGTGAATACGGAATACGTGAATTAATTATATGTGTTCTACTTGTTGGTAATTGGTGTAATAAATGCAAAGAACGTATGATTCCCATGTGCACGAAACTAACTGTTAGTGGTAACCACGATAGGGATAAATTGATCAACTTGGAACACGTACTTTAATCTAACCGAGCAAATCAAAGGTGAGTTCATCTCTTGAGCATGCGTCCCGGTGGTTGGGACAGTCAGTGGGTATCCTTGGGAGGGATAAGTCTTTTGGGTAAAACGGGAATGTTGGATAATATACTCTTCCTATCACCTTTAAAGTCCCTCCGTGTTGTTTGGTTACTTGGATGGTAACATGGTATTAGTTAGTAGCGCTACTTAGGTTTGGCAACCTCACCCCGTATCTGGGAGAACGGGTGTTGAACTAATGACCTAGTCATGACCAATGCTTTGATAGGAGCATTGGAGAAAGGGCAAAATAATCAGAAGCCGTCTTGTATTGGGGTATTATCAACATTGTTTTCATCATTACTTCTGGAATTAACTTCGATGGATTAACTAAACACTTGGTAACCAACGTTTCGTAAAACTATGAACTCACCAGCGTTGTCTGATACACTTGTTGCATGCTCGCAGGTCGTTAGGTATCTTGGATATGGGGAACTTGCTGTCTGGAGTAGCTGGAGTGGTCATGGGTCGACTGGGAGGATTTATGCGATTGATTTCATGAAACTATACTTGGGTTTTGAAACAGTTTAATTTCGTTTACAATTTGCTTCCGCTGAACTTATTGATTTTCGTTTAAACTTGTTGAATATGTTTTTATTAGTAATGGGGGATTTTATTTATAACTTGTATGGGTTCAATGTAATTGGTGGCTCGTTATTGGTATGTCACACGCCTAACAGGGACACTCCCTATGTGGTAATTTGGGGGTGTGACACTTTTTCATGGTTTTCATAAAACATGTTGGCCTCTTTGCATTTCGAAAGATCCACGATCAAACCTTGATTGTGGATAAGTGTCACGTCATACTTGCTTTGCAAATCATCATATTTGCTTTGCAAGTCCGACAATTTATTTCCTAAACTAACACATTTACCACACCTATCAGAACTTGGTTTATCGACACATACCTGAATGGATTCGCTCTCAGATAGTGACTCATTTGCCTCAGAATCAACAACCTCCGTTGTTGATTCATATTCTGATCCATCCTCGCTTGAACTTGAACTTGTACCATCTTCAACTAAGCTACCGTCATGTTTAGAACTGTCATCATTTCTCGAGGATTCACCATTGCTGGCATCTTTGACAATTTTGGCATAAAACGCCGTTTTTGTTTGACCATTGTAGTTTGGATCAAGAAATGACGGTACTCCAGTAGAACGATGGCTTTGCTCTGAGGCAACTGGTATTGGTTCACCATACATATTTCTTTCCATTTTTGGTTTGTGAATTTGGTTAGTAACCAATGCCCACTGATTTGCCGTAATAGAACACGCTCGTGATGAGGACGAGGGAGTGGGAGATTCGGCCCATGATGGAGATAAACCCGTGCTTCTATACTTGCTCTCCGTATTAGATGCGGGTGCGGGAGATTCGGCCCATGATGGCGATAAACCCGTGCTTCTATACTTGCTCTCTGTATTGGATGGAATTCCCCACCAATCTGAACTCCTTTTGAATATATAATAATGAATACCTGCTTAAATCACTTAAAACAAACCGTTAAAAATGATTTTCAAACCTTCTGTTCAAAATTTACAAAAGTGACCCACGAAAGACCTGATTTTTGGCGAAACACCTTAACTGACGAAAAAGGTTTTTCGTAAATGACAAAGTGACAAAAAAATAAGGTTTTTAGTCAAGGACCAATTATGACGAAAACTATGTTTTTCGTCAAAGAAAAATCAGTGAATAAAAGTCTTTCTTTGACTAAAGTGTACAAACAAAAGATATTAGATATTTTCAACGATCTTATCCTCCTGACACAAGAAAATTGGTAAGCCAACTTTCAAAAGACCCATGCATGTTTATCATCTTTTCCAAACAAACACAATCATTCTTATCAAAACAGTGTTCACCAACCCATCATGCCTTGTGACACTTTTGTCAAACAATTATATTATAATCCTTAACACTTCACAAGTAATTCAAACAAGATCAAAAGCAGATTATATTTGAAGAACAATATGAACTATTTGAATATATCAAGAACACTATGAGTTTTCCAGTGAAACTTATGAGTTTTCCGGTGCCGGAAAATCTTTCGAACACAATTTTTGCAAGAAAAGTTTAATAAAAACCAAACTTTAACATGTAAACATGAATTTAACAAGGTTTTTCATCAAACTAAACAACAAATATCTAGATTTTCAAAGATATAAACTGATTTTTCCAGAAAGTATGAACTCCAAACACAAGAAAACGCTCGGTTTTAACAAGGATGAGAGCCAAGGCTCTGATACCACTTGTAGGTCCAACTAGCGGAGGATCTAGTCGCTTAATCCTTGTATAAAAACAAACCCGGTTGTGCGGAATCCAACCGAGTAAGCAAACCGAGATAAGAACACAATGACACGAGAGCAGAACAATATTCAACGATTAAATCTCAAGTATATTAGAACCAGCAAGTTTGTTTTGATTACAAGTATTACACAATATTATGCTTTCACAAACAAACTCTATGTTCTCTCGTGTGTGTGTGTGTGTGCTCTCTGTGTTCTCTATCTTCACTTCTTTGTCTGCTACTATCTTCTGTCTTCAGCCTGCCTATTTATAGCTGCAAGTCGACGAAACATGAAGCAGTCGACGAAACATCATCAGCAGCCGGCAAAAGTCCATCAGACGACGAAACATTCATGACGAAACACCATGTCTGACGAAAGACATCAGGTCTTTCGTCATAGAGATAAATGGCAGGAGTTTCGTCAATGGGTACTGCACATGTTTCGTTATGCAGACTGGACTGGGATTTTCGTCATGTAGGCAGGGTCTAGGTGTTTTCGTCATGTACACATGGTTAGTTTACGCGGGCCGTGACAGGGGGGCTGGAGATCAAGTTTCATTTAATTGCCTTTAGGCCCCTGAAGTTTGTAAATTAGGGTTTTAAGGCCTTTTAGGGACTATTTTCGCCATAAAACCATAGCTTAAGGGCAAATCAAGTACGAGGAACATAACTCAAGTATAATTAAGCGTATGAAAGTCGTATTTAAATATCATTTACGATCAAAACACGTTTTATGCATAAGTTTCACATATTTGCGAGTTTAGCACATAGTTTCCAAGAATTACGAATAAGCATCAATTGTTTCACGAAATCGAACGTATGAATATGTAGAGGGTATGTATAACACGAAATTAAAGATATACGAGTTTTATTTATAATCCAAGTCTTGGATTTTACATCGCTTTCAATGAAAGAACGACTACAAGACTACGAAGTTTCCAAAAATAGGTTTACAAGCGATGGTTTCTAAATATAGGAAGTATGAAAACGCAGGGCATTACAACAACTGTCAAAATTCCAAGTATCCGTACAAATATTAAACAATGATTAGTGCTTAATGACTTTGTTGATTTACATCTAATGACTTAAGTTGCTTTCTGATTATTGCTATTATACATACATGTGCATCACATATTGCATAATGACATACCATTATTGCATACAAACTTTATTGATTCAAATGATGCACGAAACAAAGGTAGCACAGTTATCAGACAAATCAGAAAAATGCTGATGGAGTCCAGTGCATAGACAGATATTGTATTGCGGCACAGAATGTGCCAGAAACCAGGAGTTACACTAGCATAGTGTGTAGGAAAGTAAGGACACAAAACTGCCTTCCTAGTGATAGTTTAAGTGCCGGAAAGTGCCTGAAACTCACATAAACTGCAGAATTCTGCAGAAATCAGCAAAAATCAGCATTTAAACACTTTAATATCATGCAGAAATATGGTTAAATGATCCAGAATGCTTTCCTAAGTATTGGGAATCAAAACAGTCACAAAAGGTAACATAAAGCTCACTAAACTGCATAGTTTAGCACCATAACGAACTGGTAACCAACTAAATAACCAGACACTACCCCCTGAAACACCAAATTTTCACTAGAAACATTGTTTTGACATTTCCAAGCTAGTTATGGTCCCCGAACATCATAACACACTATTTAACATCTAGTAACTAAATAACCTAACTAAATACTTGATTTTCAACCATATAAACTAACTAATGGTTACAGCCCAGCCTAAGACCCCCCCCCTACCCAACCTATAATCGGCCAACATAGTGGCCCCACTCAAGATTTTATTTGCATTTTATAATGGATCTTGTTTTAATTAACTAAACACATTACACATTAGATTTTTCATTGTAGAAGTATTATAAGTGAAACCAAGAGATCATAACCTTCACATTTCTTCACAAACTCAACACACACTTTTCTCTCTTCCTCCTCCCTCACTCTCGGCTGAACATCACCACCCACACCATCATCATCTTTCAAGTTTCATCCATTCTACATATATACAAAGGTGTAAGAAGGTGTATAAGGAAGCTTGGAGCTTTTGGAAGTTGAAGGACCACTCACACAAGCTTTTATCCACTTCATTTTCATCTAGTGATCATTCCTAGCCTTGAGCTAGTAGTAAGATCATTCTACTCTTCATTTTACATCTTGTTTTGGTGGTTAAAGAATGATACAAGTTGTTAATCATAAAGAACACTATGAATCAAGAACATGAAACTTGAACATAAGACTAAATTCATAAGAAAACAAGTTGTTTAAGTGTTGTTATGCGTATTGGTTGATTGATTGCTCATGTTTATGATGTTAAACATTATGTGAATCTTGCTAGATGGTGATTAAAGACATAATCTAACAAGATGAGAGGATGATTATGTTAAGATCAAAGTAATCATCCATATGTAAATCATGAACTTCAAGAGTAAATTGTTTTTCTTGTAAAGTGATGATCAAAGTGAATGTAAAGTCTTGTGAATCTTTGATTTCAAGAATGATTTTTCAAGAAACCAAGTTAAAAATACAAGATTTACTTAAGCTTGGTTCTGAAAGGAATTAACCACATTTTCAGTGGTTAATCAAGTATAGAAGTATATATGTAGCAAGAAAAACTCAAGAAGAAACATTTTTAGAAAATTTAATTACAAGTTGTAAAGAACTAATTTCTTAAAAAATGAAGTTTTATATAAACAACCACACTTTAAAGGGTAACTAAGCCTACTAAACACACTAGTAAGTTACTATAAATTTTTGTAAATTTTCAAGTTCATAAAGTAGTAATTTATGCTTGATTTTGGCAAATTGGTAAGTGTTGATTGATTTATTGTTGATTGTGGTGATTTATCAAAGAAAAATGATATGCTTTGAAAGCATGGAAACCTCCATTTTTAGGGGAAACTATGGCAAAATATTTCTAGAAATTTAACACTTAGAAAAATATTTTTCAACAAATAATTACAAGCATATTTTAAACCATGAATTTTTATGTAAAGTTTGCCATAATTTTTGTTACAAAAATTATAAATATTGGAGGTTGGTTTTTGTAAATAAAAGTGACTAAATATGTATTTAGGAAATATATATTTAGATGTCACCATGTGTGTGATTATTTGTATATTATGTGTATTAGTTATATTATTTTGGGACTTGAAATAATATAACTCACCAAAATGCCAAGATATTACAATCCAAAATATTACCAAGATTCCAAGAATATGAATATATAAATTATACCCAAAATATTGGAAAAACCAAACAAGGAATATAACTTACAAAAATATTCCGGAAAATTAATTCACAAGTATATTTTGTTAATTAGTATTTTGGACACCAAGAGAACAAAAATGTGATTTTTACAATTATTATAAAATATATCACATTTTTTGACAATGAGAAAATACATTATTTTTGGTAAGTAAAAATACATATATTTTCTTGGAAATTATTAGAAAATATATTATTTTTGGGAGAAAATATATGTTTTCTTAAGTAAACATAAAACACATTATTTTTGGGTGAAAAATAAGTTTGTGTATATTTTCCATGTTAAACTTGAAAATATATTATTTTTGAAAGTTATATGAAATTTATAAATATTTTTGCCAAGGGAAAAATTATAAGTAATTTTTCTATGAAATATTTCTTAAAATATATATTTTGGGGATATATGTATATATATATATATATATATATTGATGTATTTTTATTAGAAATATTACTCTGGAAAAGTTAATACAAAAATTAAGTATGAGATACTTAATAAACACAATTAGGAATGGCAATGGGCCGGGCTTGGGCCGGGTATTAGTAATCCCAGGCCCGTACCCGGTTCTAATTCTTTGTCCCATACCCGGCCCGTTACCCGTCGGGTATTTGTCGGGTAATTACCCATCTGGCATCTGGCATACCCGCGGGTATCGGGTATACCCGTTAATTTCTTAAAAATACTCATTGGGACAAATGTGCAATTTTTACTTTGATGTTTATATAATTTACTATTTTAATGACTATAACAAATGAAAATATGATTAATAATTTACATATCACATTCAGACCACATATACCAAACTAAGTCAAAACGATTACTTAATTAAGTAATTGTATAGGACCACCTAATTGCATAAACATCCACGTAATAAAGCGTAATAGCTTCCATATCCAATAAACATGCTCAAAAATAAGTTATTTGTTCACTAAGAACCTGCTAAATACATATCTACATATGACTATAGAAAATGTAATAAGCACATGTAATAAGTTTATATATATGGAAGACACAAAGAAACGTAACTCAAAGACACTAATACCAAGTCAAGGCACGACCCGCTCGTCTAATAAACCGTAGTACGTTGTAGGTAGTCGTGCACACTAGTAGCAGCTTTGGGTTACATTAGATTCAGGACGCAAAACTGTGAGTTCATGTCCCCCTTTTCTTTTAACTGTTTTCGGTTTTATAACTTCGGGGGTGAAGTACATGTTACAAACTGTTTACATACGATTACATTTGGTATGGTTAGCTAAGGAAAGGTACTGCTAGATCATGTGAGTGGTAGGTACAACGCTTAAGACCATTAATCCCCGTTGTAGGACCGAGGGACATGAGTGATAGATCTATTTGGGTGTAGTGAGCCCCACCCATGTGGATCGGGGTTTGGCCCATGAGGTGACTATGTCTTACAACCGGAAGCCCGGTGCAAAATCTGCTAGGTTTGAGCCTTCCTGCATCACGTCACACATATTAATGGCCTTGCAAACCATTAATGATCTGTTTTCTTTGTTTGCTTTCATACCGAGTTTATAAAACATACAAACGATTTCAAAGGTTTATTCGTGCACACATACAAAACAAATGAACTCGCTCAACTTTTGTTGATGTTTTCAGACTACATGTATTTCAGGAAACTAAGTATGGATCTACGGGCGTTTGGAAATTTCAAGTGATGTTGGAAATAAAAGATGTCATCCGGTGTCTAAGGGTTTGGATTGTGTATCTTCTCCTGGATAAGAGACATAATTCAAAGCCTGGTTTTATTAATGTCTTTTGTCGAGTCCTTATGGAACTCTAAAACAATTTGAATGGTTTGTAATGTGGATTTGAAATCTATGTTTGGATTCTAAAACATTGTTGTTGTGATGTTTTAAAACTTAATCAATGGATGGTCATCTTTGGTTTTATCATATAGTTGTTTGTTATGGTTGAATGCAATGATATTAAGCAAGTCACACATAATCACGCTTCCGCAAAAGTCATGGTGTGACAGGCGGTTCTTCAAACACTTTCTATAATTAGGAAGAGATAACAACTGGTGTTGCAGGTTGTCGAAATTGGGGGTTGCAGGTTATTACCAAAGTGAATGAGAAAGGAGAGGATACGAGGAAATGTGAGGAAGATTAAAAAAATAAAAAAAGAGCCAGACTTTATATGCTTATTTTTATTTATTGGGTCTTTGATTTATGCCCAATAGTGGCTAATCGCTTTTGCAGCATGGTGTAGTTTGCACAGGTTAATAGTGTGTAAAACAGCAAAATGCATAATATATGGTGTGCTAAACAACAAAACTATAATTCTTAACTTTATTTTTTTAATTAGTTTTTAAATAATTTTTGTTCTTTTAGCTTTTTTGGTTTTGTATGGTTTGTTTTATATCATGATTGTTTTTCATACTTTCTATTTCTTTTTTATTTTATTTTTTTAAATTCTTTTATTGTATATAGAGCTTCATTAGTTGTGTATTAAAGTTTAGTTTACTTTTACATTTGGTGTTTCCTAGTATATATACGTCATTAGTTAAAATATAACAATTAAATGTTTGAAGTTATTTTTTTTGGTAATTGTGAGAACCGCTAAAAAAACTCACCAACCCTGAGGCAGTTAAAGGCATATACAAGCTTACTATTACGCCAAGCCCCTTGATGGTTCTAATCATATAAATTTTTAAATAACAAGTAAAACATAAAAGAGGAAGTAGGAGCCAATAGTCTTGTGGTATAGTGGTATGGTGATTCTCCACCATAAATGTGGGATCGTTTCAAAGCCATGCAAGTGTAAGATAATTTGGTGGTAATTAGGCATAAAAGACGCCTTTTAAAAAATATGAATCATCAAGATTGTAGGTAAATGATAGAAGATGGGCATTTAAATCTAAAACACATTAGTTTATTTTTCATAAAAATGTATTAATGATGAAACTCGTTCATTTGTTTTCACACCTACCAACCGAAACCACCTTGATGTGTGTAGCACTGTAATGGTATCTAAATAATATTATACACATTACCTACCAATACACAGTATGATTAACATGTGGATGTGATTTAGACAACCTTTTAACAGCCTGTCACTAGTTGTCACTAGTTGTAGCATCTCTCCTCCCTCCTTCACCCACCAACCCTGTTCCTTATAAATACAAGCTTGAGGCCTTCCTCCCTATTTCGGTTGATCCAATTGATCCATCCTTTTCTACTGCCATGCAAGAATAAAGTGGTGCATACACTTGCTTCGTTGGCCTTTGCACACAGAAAAGCTATCCGTTGCTAAACAAGGTATACAAGAGCTTATATAAATACATATATGTTTGTGTATAGCATCTTAATTTTTTAGAAAAAATCTTTTGATAGATGTGGTGCAAGTTACCTAAGTATAAGTTGATTACTTTTACAAACTAATGTGTTTGTAGATTTGATTGTTTAACACACTTGTCCTTTCTCTTATGTGTTTGTGTCAATGTTTTTAAAACCAAATCAATTGTTTCAACTGTTGAACCGGCCACTCTACTGGTTGTTTAGCATACTTTTAAAAACTAATGTGTTTGTAGATTTGATCGTTAGCATACTTGTCCTTTCTCTTGTGTTTTTGTGTTAATGTTTTTAAAACCATTTCAATTGTTGAACCGGTCACTCTACTGGTTTACTAATCAGACTAAACCAATACAAATAGCGTGTCTGGATTTTTTAGATGTTAAATCATATATAGAAAAGTATAAAGCACTAAACTTTTATATTACTTAATTAAATATATAATTAAACAAACAATTACCAACATATGTATGAATAATTTTACTGAAGAAAATTAAAGTTAATTCAGTTGTTAAAAATATCTTGACATAAACTAAATAAGAATTTTTCTAACACACTAATCAAAATGTGAGCTTCAATGAAGCACTAATTTCTTCTTTGTACTTCTACAACAACTCACCTTCAAATTATAATGTTTAGAAAATTAGAAATTTACATAGGAAATTATAATATATTCCATCTCTTCCGTTCCACTCACACAACGATGGTCTAGGTCAGACAATGATCATCAACTTATTTATACGGAAGTGAATTGATAATTATGGGCATAATGCCCGAAGGGTAGTTTATTTACATAGGAAAGTATAATATATACCATCAGTATCAGGGACGGACTTAGAAGGTTAACAAGGGTAGCACGGGCTACCCCTCAACCCCCTCTCCGTGGTGTAGAAATACACCTTAACTCCGTTTTCGTAGTGTAAATATAGCTCTCAACTTCGTCTCCGTTATACAAAGGATACCCCTGGTCTAAAAAATAAAAAATGGGATACCCCTAAATTTTTGAGCTAGTTTCGCCACTAATGAGTATATTTGTTGTGTTTTTCAATATCCCTTTTTGATTTAGGAAAAAAGTAAACACATGCTATTGCTACTATGGACTCCAAGTATGTATCCTTTGTTATGTTAAGGTACACATTTAGTTTCCTCTTTGATTTTTTTTTAACAGGAAATTTGAAAGTTTCCTCTTTGATTTATCTAGCGAAATTACTAAATAATTAGATACACATTATATTGCTCAAATCAAATGGAAAGTATGAGGCGGTCACATTTCTTTACATTCACATTTTGAAGAATATTGATCTTAACTTTGATAAAAGTGAGTAAAATAAGATTTAGTTCTGAAAATAAAAAGCAAGTGTTTATGTCAAAAATTCTCCTTTTTGGTATTTATTCAAATTACTTAAGCATTAGTACTAAAAATTTTATTTATTTATTTTGTATTGAAATTTGTTGTTTTGGAACATATTAATAAATATTTTTGAAATAAAACATTTATTGTTTCTAACAACATAATTTTGTTGTTTGTGTTTTGTTATTCTTAACTGTATTATTTCTTTGTATTATTTGTGCTTATTTTCCTTAAATAATGTAGAGTAACACTAAGTTCTTCTTAGTGAAAAATAAATTTAACAAATTTTAAATAAACTGTTTGCAGTTTGGGACTATATTAACTTAGAACTTGATTGTTGTGTTTCATTACTATGATTAAAATTCTTTAATCCATGTCAGCAGATCTTCTTTACCCATATTTGACCAAGAAAAGAACCCTTCGTTGGAATTGGTGGTCTCGGAAAAGAAGTTGTGAATATATGGTAAAATCTCATTCCTTTTTATTTACTTATTCTTTCATTGGAGCTTCTTACAATTGTTTTATCTTGGTATTGTTTTTTATTAGTTTGATATACATGTCAAATTTGTGTTTTGTTATCTAATTTTCACATAATCATCTTTTAACATGATAGTATGGTGATGATTGATGATAACTAGACATGACTTTCAACTCAAATGTTGTAATGTACAAGTATTAGATGCATTTGGGATCAATTTGTACCTTTATTTAGCTCGACTATCATGAAGCACTTATTATGAATTTTATTAATAATTCAATCAAAGATTGTAGGTCCCTTTTCGCGGAGGATAACGAACCTAAACCTTGTTATACTAACCCACTAGCAAGTGCGGAATCCAAGCTAGTAGGCAAACCGAGATGAAGCAAGTAAAGAAACAAACACACAAGAGTTCACCGATTAACACCACTGTATTAATACGTATGAAGGTTCCGGTTACAAGCACAATGTTTACAAATAGTTTGCAAACTCTCAAAGTGTGTGTGTGTGAGTTTCGGACAGAATGCTCTCAACTCTCTTGTCTGTCTTTCTAAGTGTGCCTCCTTGTCTAAACTCAACACTGCATGGGTATATATATACCCAGCCCATGATGTCTGGTCGAAGGATCCGATAGATGGTCCGAAGGATCATCTATCGAGGACAAGGTAATCGAAGGATCAGCATTGACCTCGAAACACCTTTCGAGGTCTATCATTCGAAGCCTATCTTTCGAGCACTTCGAAGGATCAACAATATCCTTCGAGGCTATCCTTCGATGCAGACAAACATATCAAACATATGTTAACTGTTGGCCAAGTCAAACTAGGAGGATAGTTGACTTGGTCAACTTACAGACTAACTTTGGACATCGTTTATATACAGACCGAATACAGACAAAGTACAGACACAAGTGCACCAACAAACTCCCCCTTGGCTGTAGCTTTGTCTTTATCTTCTATAGTTGTAGACTCGTCTTGAACTTCGACGGTCTTTGGTCTTCGAGTTATCAAAACTCTGATGTCCTTTCAAGTCTTCATTGTCGGAGGATCTTCAAAGTCTTCACGTCTTGAAAGCAGAGAGTGTATCAACAAACTACCCGTATCATGTAGGAAGTGTGTTGACAAACTCCCCCTTAACATAAGCTCCCCCTTGGGTCATGCTCGTGAAATACTTTAACTTTATGAAGTGAGATCCTGGTGGTGTTGATGATGGCCAGCGGCAACTCGATCATCTTCATCTTGAGTGCCTTCTCGTCGTGTCTTCATTCCAAAGCTTGTCATCGACCATGTTCTCCTAGCCTTTAGAATCTGCACATGCAAGAAATCTAAACGCGTAATGAGAACAACTGCTTGGAACATAGTATAAGCAGATGACACACGAATGACCATATCACAATCAAACACCGTCCGACAGTTTGAAAGTTTAATAAATTTTTCAATTTTAGTCTTTAACTTTCAAAACATGCAAATTTCGACCGTTTATGAAGATTTAGTCAGTTCGGTTTTCAGTCAGGTTTCAGGTAACGAAGATTCGAGCTCCAACATCGTACGATCGAAAATAAAGCAGAAATAAAATCTTTTTGGCTTTTATAAAGTTTATATTAAAACACAGATTTTAGGTGTGTTTTTGAAATTAAAAGATAACAATTTAAAATCCTTTGAGTGTTATCAAACGACATCACCGCTAATGTCGTGCTGATATGCACCAAACGACGAAACTGTTTAAAAGAAAACAATAAAAGTTAAGCAGTAAATAAATATATACAGACATTCTTTTTGCGAGTTTCGAGGGTAAGAGAATCATATCAGTGTACGGTCATGCCAAAACACTCTTGTTGTTCAGTTAGTTAACATTAAGATAAGCATCCTATAACAATTATCGGTATTGTTGTCCACTTAAGCTCAACTTATCAGATGTAATCATGGCGAGGGGATACGTTAAAGTATGATTTATACTTACCGACCGGTGTTCATCCACATCACGACACATTCCCGTATCAAGGTATGCACGAGAGTTCATCTTACCGGTGAGTATACCGATTATCATCTGTTTGACCGTATAAGCTGTGAGATACTCACTTATTTTGATTTGAAAACAAGCCCTATGTGATATAATCACTTATTGATGAGGAACTTGATTTTCATATGCATGAGGGCACAGGTGCAAGTCCGTGAACAGGTCAGTACTTTCGTACAGCAGAGAGACGAACTTGACACCCGGATAAATGTGATATTTTTATCACTTATTTGTTTTAGACATGTGATTGTTTATCACTTATTGAGGTCGAATGCAGTATGTAATATGTACACGTATGTATAGTATCATGGAAGATCTAGACTTGCGTCCCCGTTATTTTCCGGTAAAGGATACAACCATGATACCCAGATGATAAGCAGCATAAAGACCGAATATCTCAGAACCTCGGCAATCTATCAAACGAAATTTCGGTACTAAGACCATATGCCAATGAATGGTTCCCACCTGGTCTTCAGTCGATTAAGATTTATATCACCCTGCACACTTTAAAATGATTGTGAGCCTACCGATACATCTTATATAGAGCTGCTTATCGTTTTGCATTTAAGGTTTAAAGAGGTTTGGATAGACCACTGATGTACTATCATTTTCTCTTTTGCTCGCCAGGAAACTCATTTTTGATTTTCTATTGTTTTTGTGTTTTTGAAATTTTTCGATGTTTTTGGATTTTCAGATTTTTGGATTTACTCCCCCTAAAATCAATAAACTAAGATAAATTTAAAAACACAAAGATATTTACAAAAATGATTTTCCGATGTTGGTTTTACTCTTGCTTGACCTTAATGCCATTTACCAATAATAAGAAGTCAAATCTAGATTTGTCAAAAGCTTTGGTAAATAAGTCGGCACGTTGGTCATCGGTGTGGACCTTAACAACATCGATTAGCCTTTTCTCAAAGCAATCACGTATGAAGTGATATTTGATTTCGATGTGTTTGGTCTTTGAATGCTGCACAGGATTTTTAGTGATATCTAAAGCAGCAGAATTATCAACGTATATAGGAGTAGTTAGGAATTCAAAACCGTAGTCCCGCAATTGTTGTTGGATCCAAAGAACTTGTGAACAACAACTTGAGGCAGCAATGTATTCAGCTTCGCATGTTGATGTAGCGACACACGTCTGCTTCTTGCACTGCTATGTGACTAGGCGATTTCCTAAAAACTGACATCCAGCCGTTGTGGATTTGCCCTCGATTTTACATCCGCCAAAATCAGAATCACTGAATGCGACCAAGTCAAAGTTATTATCCCTAGGATACCACAGACCGGTGTCGGGGTAAGCCTTCAAATAACGAAAAATCCTTTTGACAGCTGCAAGATGTGAGGCCTTCGGATTAACTTGATGTCTGGCAAGCAGGCACGTTGGGTACATTATATCTGGCCTTGATGCTGTGAGGTACATAAGGGATCCGATCATCGCGCGATAGTATGAAGGGCTAACAGGTTCACCCTTCAAGTCAGGAGTTATTCCGTGATTAGTGGGCAATGGGGTACCAATGGGCGTTGCATCGGACATCTGGAACCGGCTCAAGATGTCTCCAACATATTTAGTCTGATGGATGAATATGCCAGACTCCGTTTGTTGCACTTGTAGGCCCAAAAAGAAATTCATTTCCCCCATAGCACTCATCTCGAACTTATCCTGCATGATGCGCTCGAAATTCCTACACAAAACATCATTAGTAGAACCAAAAATAATATCATCAACATATACCTGTACCAGAAGAAGATCTCCATCTTGTTCTTTGATGAAGAGAGTACAGTCGATAAGACCTCTTCGAAAACCGTTCTCCAGCAGATATGTAGATAAGGTTGCATACCAAGCTCGTGGCGCTTGATGAAGACCATAGAGAGCTTTGTTGAGCAACCAAACCCGATCGGGATGGATAGGATCTTCAAAACCTGGAGGCTGTTCGACATACACCTCTTCTTCAACCACACCGTGTAAAAATGCACTTTTGACGTCCATCTGGTAAACCTTGAATCCTTTGAATGAGGCATAAGCCAGAAAGATCCGAATAGCTTCCAGACGTGCAACTGGTGCATAGACTTCGTTGTAGTCGATTCCTTCTATCTGACGAAAACCTTGAACGACTAAACGAGCTTTGTTCCGAATAACCACTCCACGGTCGTCTTTCTTGAATTTGAAGACCCATCGAGTGCCAATCTTCTTGTAATTCTCAGGCTTTTCAACAAGCTTCCAAACTCCAAGCTTGTGAAATTGCTGTAATTATTCCTGCATGGCTTCAACCCAGGCACTGTCTTTCAAAGCTTCTTTCCACGACTTTGGTTCTTCTTGTGACACGTAACACGCGAAGGACCAGTCATTTTGTTGACCAGATTCTCTTATAGCTGAATACAAACCAGCATTCCGGTTGTTTCTCAGCTGATTACGCGTCTGCACACCGCGATGGACATCTCCTATGATATTCTGCTGGGGATGGGTATCGTGAATCCTCATTTCAGGATTATCCGGTACACGAGCATTGATACCCAAATTATTCAGATTAAGATCAACAACCAACTCCACACCAGGAATGTGGGTAGAGGTGGATGCTTTCCCTTCAGCAGTATCTATATTCTGCGTATGAGGTGTATCATCAGAGGCACCTTGAACAGGAGCAGCTGGAGCTGAAGATCCTTCGGCTGCATCATGATATTCATCATCTTCAGAAGAGTCATTATAATCAGCAGCATCTTCATAAACCTCATTTTGAACCATATTGTTGACTGACGAAGAAGCTTGAGGGTCAACAACAATAGGTCTAACCAATGGCGAGACAGCAGCGTTGTCACTTTCCAATAACATCCGAGCCGCTGCTGATTCTTCATCAAAGGTTGGCAGATTGAAGGAGTCAAATAGCCCATCATAATCGAACATCCACGGATCACCCGGAGCCCTAACAGGACTCGTGTACCTTTGAACCCTAACTTCACTCCATAGCTCAATCTTCTTGGTAGCTAGATTCCAAACACGAAAATTCGGAGTTGCATATCCAAGGAAGAAACCCTCGATAGCTCTTGCACCAAACTTTCCATCTGGCTCAATCATAGTACAAGGAGCACCAAACGGTTCAAGGTAAGAAAGATCCGGTTTCCTTTTCTGAAGGAGTTCAAAGCAAGTCTTGCCATGTCTCTTAACTGTAAGAACTCTGTTCAACGTGTAGCAAGCAGCCGATACAGCCTCTCCCCAGAATTGAATAGGGAGTTCCGACTCTACTAACATTGTTCTTGCAGTTTCTATAATCGTCCGATTCTTCCTCTCAGCGACACCATTTTGTTGTGGAGTATAACGAGAACTGTACTCATGAAGAATGCCTTTAGAAGTACAAAACTCATCCATAACTTGATTCTTGAATTCAGTTCCATTGTCGCTTCGGATCCTTTTCACTTTCAACGTATAGAGATTCTCCAACATTGTAAGAAGATCCTTGAGGATGCCAGGAGTTTCACTCTTGTGTGCCATAAAAGATACCCAAGAAAATCTAGAGTAGTCATCAGTAACTACTAAACAATAAGCATCACCAAACGTTGTCTTGTGCTTCATAGGTCCAAAAAGGTCCATATGAAGACGTTCGAGAGGCATGCTGACAGTGTTGATTTTCTTCAAAGGATGAGACTTCTTTGTTTGCTTCCCCTTTTGGCACGAGACACAGATATCTTGCAAATGAAAACTTCTTACAGGCACACCATTCACAAGATTATTTTTCACCAAATGGTTCATCTTTCTCAAGTGAATGTGTCCCATTCTTCTGTGCCAAGATATAGACTCCTTTTCTGTGGCTTTTGAGACAAAGCAAGTGACTTGTGCAGATGTTGTAATCGCCTGGCTCATGTCGAGAATATAAAGATCATTAACTCTCGGAGCCGATAAGAGAATCCATTCTTGTGGAATTTTGAATCCAGGCTTCAGCACATAGCAGCCAGCGTCATCAAAAATCACTGAGAACTTTTTATCGCAGATTTGCGACACACTCAGAAGATTGTGATCAATTTGCTTCACATAATTGATCTTATCAAAGCACACGATACCATTAGAGATACTTCCTTCTCCAGTGATGTACCCACCTTTATCACCCGCAAAAGCAACATACCCTCCTCTAATATTTCTCACATCGTATAGGAGCCGTAAGTCGCCAGTCATGTGCCTGGATGCTCCACTATCAACAATCCAATGACTATTAATAGTTCCTCCTAGAACATCCTGCACATGTCAATTAAACACATCAGTTGAGAATGGGGACCCAAGCCTTAGTGGTCTTGGGTCGTCCCTTGGCATCACGAAACGTAAGCTCTATCTCTTGATGGTTTTCAAGAATAACTGCTCCCCCTGAATTGTCACCCGACTTAGGTAACCAAGTTTGTCTGTGCCTACCAGTTTTTGAAGATTCTGTTTTTCCAGGTTGTGTCACCCTTGGTTCCTTTTGTACTATTTTAACTTCAGATTTTAAAGCTTTTTCAACAGTTTTTATGTTCTTACGTCGTTGTTTAGTTTCTTGTTCTTTTACAGTTCGTTTATCTTGTTTAGGTGAAACTGACCGACGTTGAGGGTGAACTGTTTCAGGTGGAGCTTTTTCAACCAATTTCTTCTTTGGAGCATTTGGGCAATTTCTGATAATGTGCCCAATTTCTCCACATTTGAAACAAGTTCTCCTTTCAACAGACTTAGGAGAACTTGATCGACTACCAGATGTTGAACTTGTAGAACCTGAGGTACTTGCTCTTTCATCACACCCGTTTGTGTGTTGGGTGTAATTGTTATCACTGTTACGTTTTAAAATCTTGACTTGTTGTACAAAATCAGTGTTTGATTTGTTTTCAAAAGTCTCAATTTTATCTGTACCTTTTGATGCTACAAATTTAACATCTTTTCCTTTCTTCATGTAACGAGCTCCTTTTGATTCAACCTTAGCCTTTGGCTTTGGAGCTCGTTGTTGTTGTTTACCCTTAGAAGCAGTCGGTTGTTGAGTGGTTGGAGATTTTTGATTACCAAACTGTTTCCTAATCTCAGCCTTAGGAATTGGATCACATTGTGTTACCACAATTCCCGGAAGTGTTTTTCCCAAAAATTTGTTTGTATTATCTTCAAAGACTTTATCAATCAAAGATTTATTTACATTTTTAATTGGAAAAACATGATCTGAGTAGATTTTATTATCTCCAACCAAAGTGTACAACACATTACTGCTTTTAACAGTAGACACACCTGTCTTATCAACCTTGACAGGATCAATCACTTGCTTCTTAACAGATGGAACCTCAGGAGTATCAGGATCACAAAGGATGTGATTCTCTCGTGGAATATCTACTCCTTTCATCTTGCTAAGTGATTTATCCTGATCACTTACAGCCACTTCTGATTCATCATCCGATGTCTCATAGTCCTCGATAATTGGAGGACTTTGCTTCATGGATGGTGAAGTTTCTTGTTCCTTAGAGGCTGTGTTTGAAGAATTGTCCGGTTTGAACCCAAGGCCAGTAGTAAACTCCTCAACATCAAGAGGCACACTGGGTTCATACCGAGGCATTTCTTCCTCATCAGGCATCTTGGTATAGTTGTTCATCAAAGGGGGCGGACATTTGTTATACCCTATGCCTTTTTGATTTCCTTTTAGTTGTTGAACATCTATGATGTGATCAAGCACAAATCGGGAGTTAGAATAGCTATCCAATTTCTGTTTGATCGCATCATGTTCGCATTGGGCAATGGCTAATTGCTTTTTAGTTTCTTCCACAGTGTTAATATATTCATTTATACTCACTTGCTTGTGGTAAACTACTTTGTTAACCTCGGACACATTTTTCTTTAAAGTTTCTATTACAGATTTAAATTCTTTTTCATTCCGGGTTAAAGCCATGTTTGCCTCTTTGCATTTCGACAGTTCAATAACCAAATTCTGGTTATGACTATGAAGCTTTTCTGATTCAAGCTTCATCTCTGCACATGATTTACAAATACTAGGAGCAGGGGGTTCAGAAGTTACCTAACTAGTAGAGGCTGAGCCGTTTGCCATAAAGGCAGTTTGAAAAGAAAAAGCTCCATCTTCAGAGAATAGCTTTTCCATTTCCTTTGATGCAGTAGCAGCCTTCCTAATCAGAATTGATTTCTGACATTTAAGCTCATCAGCTTCATTTAGTAGCTCCTGAATATCATCATCTCCTTCTTCATTCACATCAGGCTCTGAGTGATTATCCCCAGAAACAGAGCCTTCTTCATCCGAGCTTCCAGAATAACCAGAACTGTCATCACTCCCAGAAGATTCTTCTTTATGAACCTGCTCGATGACCTTAGCATACAAAGCAGTTCCACTTCCCTGGTCACCTTCACCAAACTGCACTGACCAGTCACAGCCTTCATCTGCTTGAACAGCCAAAGCACGATTGTGATTGGTAGTTCCAGGCTGTCCCTGATTGTTATTCACTGCCACCATTCTCCGTTCACGGTTTTCTTGTTGGGCATTCACATTCGTCTGGTTTCTGAAGGGGTTGTGATTGCCGTGTTTTGTTGGTCGAGTGCACTCACGTTTAAAGTGCCCTTTCTCGCCACAGTTAAAGCACGTGACGACATTAATATCAAACCCATACTTCGTGTTTTTCTTTCCTTCCAACGAAGTTCTTCCAGTTCGTGCCATGAAATCTTTTGCCCTTCTAACCGCACTAGCAAAAGCCCATTTAATATCCATCAACTCCATTTCTTCCTTGTCGATCTGATCATAATCTTCATTGGTCATGTTGATGTTTCCAAGCTGACCTGCTACCAAGCCACAGTATGCACTGACCATGGTGTTGATAATCTCCATATGTTCCTTAGCAACTTCAATGCTAAGGTGTGAAAGATTTGAGTTGTCGACTCGGATTGTGTGATGACTATGGGGTTGAGGTTGAGGATTGCTTGTATAGTGAGCTTGCTGTTGTTGTTGTTGTTGAGGTTGTGGTTGTGGCTGTGTTGGAACAGGAATGTAAGACCTCGGATCGAATTGAGGTTGTGGTGGAGCAGCTGTTGACTGAGGAAACGGAAAGGAACTTGAACTTGTATTGGACACAAATGCAGTCTGCAGCTTAGGTTGCTGTTGCTGAGCTGCAGCAGATCTTGCCAAAACATCGAATCCTGGAAGATACATTTCCGTATTCTGAGGAGCTGGAGCACGCCTTGCTTTCCTAATTTCTTCATCATTTTTATGTTCCAGCTTTTGAATGAACTCATAGATGTTGACTTGATCTAGAGTTCCAGTATGTTTCAACAGTTCAATGAAAGAACTCCACTTTGGAGGTAAGGCATCAGCAAATCTACTCACCATTTCTTGTTGAGTAGCGACAACTCCATAAGCACACATCTCACTAATCAAATGATAGAAACGTGTGATCATATCATTCAGAGTCTCGTTCTCCAAAAACTGAAAGGATTCAAATTCTTTCTTCAACAAATCATGCCGAGATTTTCGAGCAGCTGCATTGCCTTCTCCTCTAGCAACTAAGGCATCCCACAATGCTTTCGTGGTCTTGCAATATGAGAACTGATGGTAGATGTCTTTGTTGAGTGCTTGAGTAAGTGTGGCAAAGGCCTTTTTCTCCAATTCATAAGCTTTCTTGTCATTTTCAAGCATATTTGCATAACCTTCTGAAGTTGACGCAGCAGTTTCAAGATTAGTATTGAACGCATTGATGAAACACGTCCAAAGATCAGTGCTTTGCCCTTGAACATATGTGTGAAAACGGTTTTTCCATGATGGAAAATCGTTCATATGGTTCAACTTAGGTGGACGATTGTTGCTGCCAGTTTCACTCTCACTAATCAGAAGGTTCTGAAGACTTTGACTTTGATTGGATACCAAAGCCCATTGACTTGGACTGATTGATGGCTGTGGAATCATACTCTTTGCCCAATCTGCAGCAGTCACTAACTCTTGATTGGTTCGTGAGTCCAAACTCCAATCCCATGGACTTGTACAGCTCATTTTGATCAGATATTAATTGAGATCCTTCACAAACACAAACTGTTAAGTTTGAACAGACAAGAATTGAAAGATAAAAACCTGTTCGAAAGATCAAGACTAGTTCGAATGATCAACAGTGATCGAAAGATTACTGTTGAGTTTCGAGCAAAGTCTTCGAAAGATTCACAATGAAAGATCCTTATCTTTCGACCAAATATCACGAAAGATTCACAGTTCGAAAGATATTATCTTTCGAATACTGGTCTCGAAAGATTCACAATGAAAGATCCTTATCTTTCGAGATGAATCCTTATCTTTCGGACTACTATCTTTCGAAAAGATTCCAGAAACGAAGGATGATCCTTAGACTTCGAAAGACTACTCGAAAGATGCTAATCTTTCGAGCTGTCCCTAATCGAAAGATGAACTTTCGATATCGAAGGATATCTTTCGGAAGATTCTGACACAACTGACACAAGGTTGACGGGTAGGTGGGAAAGGTGATGGGTTGGTGCACAACTTTCGGCAGAAGGTATGTGCAGACCTGACTTTTCACCAACTTTTTGGACTTTCAAAAAGTTTACCCAAAATAGACACAATCTTATCCAAACCAGTCACCGGAATATATGATCGGAAAATGGCCGGAAAAATCAAAGTCTCTTAAAAACAAGTTTTCAAGTTACCCAACCCAACCTTGAACACTCCCGAAGGTTTAGAAACCGTTTTTCAGTTTAGAAAAGCAAGAAAAACCACCAAAACGGGTGCTAAACCTAGTATCCAAACACACCAAGAACTCGAACAACCCGGTTTTAAACAAGGTAAAGAGCCAAGCTCTGATACCACTTGTAGGTCCCTTTTCGCGGAGGATAACGAACCTAAACCTTGTTATACTAACCCACTAGCAAGTGCGGAATCCAAGCTAGTAGGCAAACCGAGATGAAGCAAGTAAAGAAACAAACACACAAGAGTTCACCGATTAACACCACTGTATTAATACGTATGAAGGTTCCGGTTACAAGCACAATGTTTACAAATAGTTTGCAAACTCTCAAAGTGTGTGTGTGTGAGTTTCGGACAGAATGCTCTCAACTCTCTTGTCTGTCTTTCTAAGTGTGCCTCCTTGTCTAAACTCAACACTGCATGGGTATATATATACCCAGCCCATGATGTCTGGTCGAAGGATCCGATAGATGGTCCGAAGGATCATCTATCGAGGACAAGGTAATCGAAGGATCAGCATTGACCTCGAAAGATCACCTTTCGAGGTCTATCATTCGAAGCCTATCTTTCGAGCACTTCGAAGGATCAACAATATCCTTCGAGGCTATCCTTCGATGCAGACAAACATATCAAACATATGTTAACTGTTGGCCAAGTCAAACTAGGAGGATAGTTGACTTGGTCAACTTACAGACTAACTTTGGACATCGTTTATATACAGACCGAATACAGACAAAGTACAGACACAAGTGCACCAACAAAGATTCATGTTTTTCTTACTAATTTGATTCGAAGAAACTACATGTTAGAGCATCTCCAACAAGGGAGGTTTAGAGTGGTTTTGGAAGAGCGGATGAGGATTTTCACAGACCACACCACTAGAGAAGGTGGTTCCGTGAGTGTTGGTTTGCTTAAGCGGACGAGTAAGAGGTGGAATTGTGGGGACCACCCACTCACAAACCTTTTATTTTGTTTTTAGTGTAAAAATGCGGTGTATGATGTGCAGGTTTGGAATGGTTTATTGTTATGGGTAAAAGTAGGGTTTGAAATGGTGGTGGTTTGGAATAATATGACATGCTGACTAGGCGGTCTTAGGGTTAGGTTGTTAGCTTTCCCGTTAGAATTAGGGTTTTGTATTATGTCTATTCATAGAGGTGGATTGTAAAATACTAGAGTTACAATATTAATAAAGTATCTCTTTTATCTTTAGAGTGGCAATTGGTAACTGAAAACTCTCTACCAATAATGCTTATGGATGTAGTAAGTGTTTGTAAACTTAACCCTAAATTAATCCATATGCATAGACTCATAAAACTAACAAATCTCATTTGCTTGTCTTGATTTCTAAACTAACAGGATCAATGGTTAGCAATGTTCTTGAACGTCATCTTGGGAACCATGACGGGTCTCTTATCGTGGTAAAAACTCATCTTCAAAAGAAAGTGACATTCATTATATGTTTGTTAAGCAAAGCTAAGAGTTGAGTTTATTCTCTAGCTTAAATTATCTGTTGTTTTGGTGGTTGTGCAGATGAAGGCAGAATTTGGCATACCAACACCATATGATATGGTCCATATCATATAACAAGGGAATGTTACTTCATTATAAGAAGTAATGAGGTGGATGATCGTTGTTGGTTGATTGTTGACGTGCCATCAAATCTCCCTAGAAAGCCATCTGCCTGTCTATGTGGGTGCTCAAATGTATGTAAATATTTGTATATATTCTAAATCCATGCATTGCAAAAAAAAAAAAAAAGTATGTGTTTTTCTCATGTTGAAGTCGATGGTCGACACAAAGATGAAGATTGACAAAGGTATTTTAGATATTTTCTGGTAGAAAACTATTTATGTCAAAATGTGTAGTAGTCTATCTCGAATTTACACATTTTACAGCTAAGTTGCCTGTTTATATCTTCCCATTGATGGACATCATGAAGAACAACATCAAACATTATGACTACTTATGCCTTACTAGCTTAGCCATTATAAGTGCGCTCTTGAAGGTACTAGACACTTTTCAGGTTGCATCATTTGTGGTTAGTAATATTCTGATGTATAAAAAGGGACAATGATGTCATGCAGTGACGAAGCTTAAGATTTCCGACCGGGAGTGCGGAAGTCACCGGACCTAAAAATTTCTATAAAACTGGGGGGTCGAAAACGTATATATCCAAAAATTTCTATACGAAAACTATATACTCTTCACTATTGAGTGAAAAGTTCAAGCTATACATGTAGAAATGCATCATATAGCTCGGTCGCATTGAATTCAAGATCAATAATTACATCTTATCCACAGTTTGCATGTCAGTGAATCTAAGTTTACGATTCCCACCAAGACAAGCTTTTAATGAAGCGATCAACAATACATGCTAAAGCTATTAAATTTGTGCAACATTCTTCTTTGCTTGACATGCTAAGTCTCTATAAGTCACCTAATCAATAAAAATGTTTTAAACACTTCTACATATCATTTAAATTGTAGTTCACAAAGTAATTAATATATATTAAAGGAAAAGAGTAGGTTAAAAAAAATCTCTTTCACTAGTTCTCCCCTCCCCCCCTCCCACACACACACGCACATCCACACACAAACAAACATGGTTGCAAAAGTTACTAGGCACTCCCTAGTTAGTCGACCGGGGAGTTGAGAGTACTCGGCCAAGGCGAATAATACTCGGAGGACATGTTAAATTATAAAGAAATTAGTTTTTAGAAGTTAAATATATGTCAAAAAAACATAAATTTACTAATATTTTATAACAAAATACGTTCTTTCTTTAAGATGATAGGCGTAGAAATTATGTTTTATTTTTTTAAGTCAAACTCGGCCCGTTGACCTACGAGATCCGACCGAGCAATTCCAAATTACTCGAAGTTGAAGAAAGTCGCATAGGCACTACTCGGGACCTTGTTTTACAACCAAAATACATATCTCTAATTCATGATGCAATCTATGAAAAAGGATAAAACATAACATGCACATGTGGAATGACAAAAGGCTGCAAATATAACCCTTCCTTTAAATCTCAAAACATGTAGATATGCACATTCGTGTGTATTGTGAATATAAATTCGCACATTATATATATATATATATATATATAAGGAGCCAACGATGATGAATAGTGTTTTTATTTTTTTATTATTTTAATTAGCTATGTTTGAATAACTTTTTGCTAATCTAGGTCATCATGTAAGCCTGACTCATCAATTCACTCTTTCTCTACCCTCCACATTTTTTCATCACACCTCCCTAAAACCAGCTTCATCACCACCCTAAAACCAGATCTCAAAACAATTATTTTGCTTATAAGAACACAATACACCACTTTCTTTAAAACCTCCATCAAACTCGCCGTCAATTCAAAATGCAAACAAAAAAAAATTCCGTCAAGAAGATATCCTGCCATCTACGGCCATTACACCACCATAAGAAGACAATGATGAGCAAGGTTACAGCGATGGCTGATCTGAACAAGAGCTGCAACAAAGATGGGGAATATGAACGAAATCTACAAAATGGTAGTGGGCAGCAGAGGATCCGGTAAAAGTTTGGGTTTTTTTAAGTTTTGGTTTTTTAACTCGGTTAAAAACTTAGATAGAGAAGATGCTATAACGATTGAGTTGTTTTGGGATGTAATAAGACAGACAATGACCTTATGTCTAAGTTTTTGTGAAGGAAGTACATATGTGCATGCCAAAGTATTGTAGGTCCAACTAGCGGAGGATCTAGTCGCCTAATCCTTGTATACGAACAAACCCGGTTGTGCAGAATCCAACCGAGTAAGCAAACCGAGATAAGAACACAATGACACGAGACCAGAACAATATTCAACGATTAAATCTCAAGTATATTAAATCTCAAGTATATTAGAACCAGCAAGTTTGTTTTGATTACAAGTATTACACAAGATTATGCTTTCACAAACAAACTCTTAAGTTCTCTCGTGTGTGTGTGCGCTCTCTGTGTTCTCTATCTTCACTTCTGTGTCTCCTACTATCTTCTGTCTTCATCCTGCCTATTTATAGCTGCAAGTCAACGAAACATGAAGCACTCGACATCAGCAGCAGCCGACGAAAGTCCATCAGATGACATGACGACGAAACATTCATGGCGAAAAACCATGTCTGACGAAAGACATCAGGTCTTTCATCATAAAGATAAATGGCAGGAGTTTCGTCAACGGGTACTGCACATGTTTCGTCGTGCAGACTGGACTGGGATTTTCGTCATGTAGGCAAGGTCCAGGTGTTTCGTCATGTAGCCAAGGTGCAGGTGTTTCGTCATGTTACAAGGTTAGGTCTTTCGTCATGCAGAACTTTGATGCAGACAGCAGCAAACAGTAGATAGTTCAGCAGCAAGCATCCACATTCAAAACAAAGTTGATTACAATCCGAGACACGACGGAGGATATCGAGTCTCGGCCTTCACTTCGTAAAGTACTCGAACCGAGCGAGCCGTATCCACAATTATGTCTCAGCAAACTCCCCTTGGATGCTGCTCGTGAGGGCTCATCTTCCATGTCTATCATGTCGGAGGATCTTCAAAGTCTTCACGCGTCGTAATTAGAAAGTGTATCAACAAACTCCCCATTTCATTTAGGAAGTGTGTTAACAAACTCCCCCTTAAAATAAACTCCATTTTCAGCACTTAGATCCTTGAGGTGTTGATGATAGGTCAGCGGCAACTCGATCGTCTTTATCTTTTGAGTGCCTCCACATCGTGTCTGCATTCCGAAGCTAGTCTTCTATCATGTTCGCATCTGCACATACAACAAAGCTAACACGTAATGAGAACAACTGCATGGAATATAGTTAACATAAACAAACGACACCCATGTGACCAGTTTTCAATCAACTACCGTCCGACAGTTTGAAAGTTTAACAAATTCTTCAATTTTAGACTTTAACTTTCAAAACTTGCAAATTTCGACCGTTTATGAAGATTCAGTCGTTTTGGTTTTCGATCGGTTTCAGGACGAAGACTCGAGTTCCAACATCGGGTAATCAAAAGAAATTAGCAATAAAATCTTTTTGGCTTTTATAAAGTTTATATTAAAACACACCTAAAATCTTTTTGGTATTTTTGAATATTTCAAATTTAAAGACGGAAAGCAGTAAATAAATATATACAAAGATGCAGAAACTGAAAGCATTAAATAAATATTTACAGACATTCTTTTTGCGAGTTTCGAGGGTAAGAGAATCATATCAGTGTACGGTCACGCCAAAACGCTCTTGTTGTTCAGTTAGCTAACAATTAGATAAGCATCAATAACGATTATCGGTATAGTTGTCCACTTAAGCTCAACTTATCAGATGTAGTCATGGCGAGGGGATACGATTAGTGTATGATTTATACTTACTGACCGGTGTTCATCCACACACGACACATTCCCGTATCAAGGTATGCACGAGAGTTCATCTTACTGGTGAGTATACCATTTATCATCTGTTTTGACGTATATGAAAAATGTGAGATACTCACTTATTTTGGATTGAAAACAAGCCCTATGTGATAAAATCACTTATTGACGAGGAACTTGATTTTCATATGCATGAGGGCACAGGAGCAAGCCCGTGAACAGGTCAGTACAAGTACAAACGTATAGCAAAGAGACGAACTTGACTCTCAGATAAATGTGATATATTATCACTTATTTTTGTGGACATGTGATTGTTGTGTGATAACCCTCATAATTACAGGTCTCCATACAATTAATTAATATTGATAAATGCTTAATGACTGTGCTTAAATACAACTAATGATATAAACTGCTTTATGATTTCTGTATCATACATACATGTGCATCACATTTCATACTGTCACAACCATTTATCACATACAAACTTTAGTGACATACATGATGCACTAAGCACAGTTAGCACAGTTACCGGATAACTCGGAAACATGCTGACAATGTCAGTACATAGACAGTACATAGACAGACAATGTTTTGAGACCTAAGGGCCAGAGACAAGTCACTACACTAGTATGGAGTGTAGGGAAGTAAGGACCATAAAACTGCGTCACTAGGTGATAGTTTAAGTGTCGGAAAGTGCCTAAAACACACTCAAAGTGCAGAATTCTGCGTTAATCAGCAAAAATCAGCATTTTAACATGCTAGTAACATGCAAAAATATGGAAAAATGGTCCTGTATGCTTTCCTAAGTGTCGGGAATTAAAATTGTCACAAAAGGGTACTTAATGAACACTAAACGAAATAACTTGACACTTTAACGAACCGGTATCTAACCGAACAACCGGACATTATCCGGAACACCAAAATATTGCTAGAAGCATTGTTTTACTTTTTTTGAGCTAGTTATGGTTCCCGAACACCCGAACATACTACATAATGCAAGATACACTTAAAACACTAGACTTTTACACTTAACCTCCACTAATTACCTACACTTACCATCAAGTTACACTAAACCCCCCTCCCCCATATGATTTACGGCCCAAGTGGCCCCCACACTCATGATTTTCTAATCTTCCTAAATCCCCTCAAATCTTCCATAATCTTGTGTAAGATATGTCATGTACTATTAGGACATAGAAACCTTTGGACAATAGATCAAGATTGGTTATAAGTATCCAACACTTCATCATTTTCACATCACAAACTCTCTCACCCTCTCCCTCACTCTCGGCCGACCTCCTCCCACACACCACCACCATCATCAAACTTGTTCCGTCCATTTGAAGGTTAACTGAAGGTGTAAGAAGGTGATATAGGAAGCTTGGTGTTTGCGGATCATCAAGGACCTCTTTCGTTAGCTTTTATCCAGCACTTTTGTCTTCACCAACAACTAGTGATCTTCCCTAGCTTAAAGCTAGTAGTAAGACCCTCTTGATCCTTGTTTACTTCTATTTTTGCTTGGTTAAAAGACATATTATGTTGAGAATCACTAGAACATTAAAAGACATACACATGAATCATGAACATAAAGCTTTCATATGATGAAATCTTGTTGAAATAGTGTTGTTTAGTATATATATGATGATTGCTTGTTGATTACTAGAGATATTGATGTTGATCACTACATGGAGCTTGCTAGATTGTGATTAAACACATGATCTAGCAAGTTAGAGGATGATTATGTGTTAACACAAGAAGATCATCCTCATACATAGACATGAACATGAAAACAAAATGATTTATTGAAAAGTAATAAACAAAGTGAGCTAGTAAACTTATAGATCCAACATTTATGAATGATTTTCCAAGAAAACCAAGTTCAAAATATGATTTTTGGAAGATCATAGTTTTTACTTAAACCTACACTATATTTAGTGGAAAAACAAGTGTAGAGATACTAGTATAACAAGAAGGTTTAATAAATAAACATTTTTGTAAAATATGTTTATAAGTTGTAAACATCTAAAACCTTCAAGAATGAAGTTTACCAAGTAGTAAATATATTTTGGAGGGAAACTAAGGCTATTAAACATTTACCAAGTTACTACAAATCTTTGTGAAAAGATCAAGTTCATGTTATTATGTAAGTTGAATAGTTTTTGCACTTGGTAAGTGCAAGATGTTTAGGGATTGATTTTTGATTATTGAGTGATGATTTTTGAAAAGAAAATGATATGCTTAATAGCATGGACACCTCCATTTTCAAAGGAAACTATGGCAAAATTTTCTAAAACTACAAACACTTAGAAAATATTTTCTAAACAAGCATTTGCAAGTATGTTTTAAACTATATTTTCCAATATAAGCTTTGCCGTAAATTTTTGTAACAAAAATACAAGTATTGGAGATTACTTTTTGTAAATAAAAATGGATAAATATATATTTAGAATATATATTTTATATTAAGACACTTGTGTGAATATTTGTTTACTTTGTGGAATAGTTATATTATTTTAGGGTAATATAATATAACTTACAAATACCAAGAATTTACAACTCCAAAATAATACCAAAAATCACAAGGAATGAAATACACAAGTTACACACTTGATATTGTGAAACCGAACGCAAAAACGTAACTTACGAAATATTCCGGGAAATATTATTTTGGAAATGAAGGAAGTGAAAATATGATTTTTGTAAATATTACTAAGTTATATCATATTTTCAGCAAAGAGAAAATATATTATTTTTGGGAGATAAAAATATATTTTCCTAGTATATTTAGAAGATATATGATTTTTGGGAAAAATATATATTTTCTTGTAATACATTATTTTGGACAAAATATGGTTATATATATATTTTTTCCAAAGCGAGACTTGGAGATATATTAATTTGAGAATACGAATACGAGGATACCAAAGTACATATATAAAATACCCCCATCCTTGGGAAGGAAAATACGAAATTAAATACTTGAGAAGTATTAATACAAAAGTATTGATTTGACAATTATTCCAAAAAATTAAATATAATTTTAAGTTAAAATAATCATTTTAACAAATAATTATAACTTGGAATAACATAAGAAACGCAACTCAAAAACGTTAACTCTAAGCCAAGGCACGGCCCGTTCGTCTAATAGACGTTAGTACACTGTAGGTAGTCATGTTTGCTGCGGAGGTATGAGTTGCTAGTTCTGAAGACGCAATACAGTGAGTTCATGTCCCCCTTTTCTTTTAACTGTTTTCAGTTTTATACTTCGGGGGTGAAATACATGTTACAATTAATACAAACGTTTTATACATGGTATGGATAGCTTAAGGAGGGTTTACTGCTTGATCATGTGAAAGGTGGGTATAACACTTAAGGCCATTAATCCTCGTCGTAGAACCGAGGGACATGAGTGATAGATATATTTGGGTGTAGCGAGCCCACACCCATGGGGATCAGGATGGCCCATAGGGTGACTATGTCTTCCAGCCGGAGGCCCGGTAACAAATTTGCTAGGTTTGAGTCTTCCTGTACCATTTCACACATACCATTAGCTTTGCAAGCCATTGGTGATCTGTTTTTCTTTATTGCTACATACCAGGGACATACATACAGACAGACATATTTCAAAGGTTTATTCATACACACATACACATGAACTCGCTCAACTTTTGTTGATGTTTTTCAAATTACATGTATTTCAGGGAACTAAACGGATCTGGCAGGTGTTGCATGTTTGTCAAGCTGCCTACTAAATAAAAGATGTCATCCATGGTTGTTGAGTTTAGGGGGTGTATCCTATGCCTGGACGGGATACATGTTTCTAAACTCAGGTTTTAATTAAAGTCTTTTGTGGAGTCTTTATGAACTCATTCAAACATGTTATGGTTTGTAACTTAATTTAGCGTCGATGTTTTCAAGACAAGTATGTTATGGTGTTTTCTAAACTTTATTAATGGATGAACATCTCATGTTTTATCATATAGCGTTGTTATGATTGAATGCTATGGTATTAAGAAGTCACACCAAATAACCACGCTTTCTCGAGTCTAGACTACGATCATTAGGGCTCTCACGAAAACATTTTTACATTGCATACACTAAACGTCTAGATCCAGGGAACAAACATTTTTACTAACAAAAGGCACAAAAATACATTCCAAAATTTATTTTTATGATTCAGTCTTAGAGACTGGGGGATTCAGTCTTAGAGACTGGGAGGTTCAGTCTTAGAGGCTGGGGAGGTTCAGTCTTAGAGACTTAGGAGCTTCAGTCTTAGAGACTGGGGAGGTTCAGTCTTAGAGACTGGGGAAATTGAGTCTTAGAGACTGGGGAAATTGAGTCTTAGAGACTGGGAAAAATGAGTCTTAGAGACTGGGTAGTCAATTTGAGAAACTGGGAAGGTTTTAGTCTGAGAGACTAGGGAGTTCAGTCTGAGAGGCTGGGTGGGATAGTCTGGGAAGACTAGGATGATTACATGCTTACACTGTCATTACTTACATGCTTACTTGATGATTGTTGATATATGTGCATATGTGTGATTATTTTGTCACAGACACCATGTCATCTTCGATCATCCCAGAGGACGAGGTTTTTACATTTGACACCACGAGTAGCAACGATGATGATTTTCGGCCCTTCGCTTTACCAGATTTTGGAGATGACATACCTATAGCTGATGGTTTTCCTGATGGGGATCTACCTCTTGTTTAGATCCCTGCTCCTTTTCCTCTTGCTGCATTTCCTATTGAGGCTGCCTCATGTTTGACGATGACGTCGATCTCTTTATCGAGGGTCCCCCTGAGGGTGCCCAGGATGATGTTGCTATTCCTCTTGATGAGTTTCCAATTGTTGATGCCATTGCTATTCCACCTGTCGAGGTTCCTGTTGTGGAGATTTTAGCTGACCCGTCTGGTCCCGATTCATTTGAGTCTGTGTCATCTTCTACTCTTCATGCACTGGGATTACAGTGTTATCCCACTGACACTGATTCGGACACCGCTATGTTTGCAGCACCTGTTCCGCCGCAGGATTTCGAGTTCGACGATGAATTTGACCCTGTCTTTCCACATGATTTTGATCCAGACCATGAGAGTGAGTTCGTCCCTGATGAGCAGCCTTTTGAGGCACCTGTTTTTCTTGATGATCAGCTCCTAGATGTACCCGCTGATCATGAGCTTGCTCCAGCTGACCCAGAGCCTAAGATTGCACCTGAGCCTATACCGGCACATGATCCTTTACCTGAGCACGATCCGGTACCTGTCGATGTAACAGTTGTTGCACCACCTCTGCATGACCCGATCCCTGTACTTATTGACCATACTCCTTTTGCTACCCATGTAGACGCCAGATATGCACACACCCGCAATGGGTGGATTGAGGATGACGACGACTACCCTCCTTTTGTCAGACCAGTTACTCCCCCTCCTGCACCTGTACATGCACCCATTCATATCGCCCCATTTCACCCGCATGAGTCTAATATTCACCGCACAGATCTACCGGTCATATTCCTTCAGGATATCCCTCCTCCCCGTCCTGGGGAAGGACCATCAAGTCAGCAGGCCAGTCACGTACCTTTTATGTCAGCAACCGATCATTTCATGCCACAGTTTACACACACTGCTCCTTCTTCTGCACCCACGGGCGAGCCACTTATGTGGTTTCTGCCCAACGTGATGCCTATATCTGATCCACACCATCCCTTCCACATTGGATACTCGAGGGATGATCTGCTTTTATCCTTGCAGCTCCAGCAGGATATGTTGAGTCGTAGAGTCACTGAGCTAGAGAGGATCCCGCGTCCTCCACCTGGTGCTGGTCCATCACAGTTTGCTGCTCCATCTGCTCCACTATTTCCTTACCCGGATTTCGACATCCGATTTCTTACTATGGAGCAGCAGATTAGTTGTTTGTTACATCTTGTTCATGCTCTCGAGGAGGAGTTAGCGTGTATGCGCCATTTGCTTTTCATTCCTCCACCTCCTCCTCCTCCCCCATCAGCTTAGAGGTTTTTGGTTTTATGCAGATAGCATACTTTTGATGAGAGTGCAGCTATTGAGCCAGATTTCACAGCTTTTTGAAGAACACAGTGTGACTTTTGACTTATTGACTTTTGATTATTGTAGTTGGTAGACGATTCAGACAAGCGTGATATGACCCCTAGTCTCTTTTGATGTATGATACTATTGTGAAACATGTAAAACTATACTTGTGGTCTTGATATATGATAGCTCAATCGCAACATTCTCATTACACGCATTGTTGGATTACTTGTTTGTGTTATGACATGGGATGTTATGTGTTACTTGTGTTGATGAATGTTATTACATGCGCATATTACATACGTACCATACTTATTATGACCTGATCAACGCAATCTTCTTATAGAAGATGCCTCCAAGAAGGGAAAATCGTTTGCCCACTACTGAGGCCGAATTACAAGAAAGGATCTCCCGAGCAATAGCAGATTACGAGGCCTCACGCGTCGAAACTAGCGGGGATACCTCGAGGAATAACCCACCACATGGTAATGTTTAAGTTGCTTGGGACACATTACGTTACCTTTGGATATTCCACGCGCGTTTGCTAATGCTTCCTATGAATGGCGTTACTTGTACAGGCTGTACCTTTAAGCAATTTTTAGACTGTAAACCGCTGAATTTTGACGGTACCGGGGGTGCTGTGGCTTATGTTCAATGGACGGAGAAGACCGATTCAGCGATAAGAATGAGCAAATGCGCACCAGAAAACAAATGACCTACATCTCCGGATTGTTCATAGATGGAGCACTTTCATGGTGGAATCTCCAAGTCCAAACTCTAGGAGAGGCAGCAGCATACGCTTTGACTTGGAATGAGTTAAAGGAACTCATGCGTAAAAAGTATTGCTCCAGGGCCAAAATTCAAAAGCTGGAAACTGAATTCTGGAACCTCAAGATGGACGGCCCGAAGATCGCCGAATATATGCAGAGATTTCACGATCTATCTCACGTGGTACCATACATGGTCAGTCCGGAATTCAAACGCGTTGAGCGTTTCATTTGGGGGTTGGCACCTCAAATTATGAGTATGGTAACATCGTCAAAGCCTGCAACAATTATTAAGGCTATCGATCTGAGCGTGTCACTAACTGAAGAAGCTATCAGGTTAAACAAGTTTTCAATTTTTGACCCGAAGAAAAAAGGAAACTCACATTGAGTCCTCGGGAGAGAACAAAAGGAAGTTCTCCAACTTTAAGAAGGGTACCAATAGCGCCAGCAAGAAGAAAGAAGTGAACCCACGAGCTGAAGCTAAAACTGGTGCTGAAGTCAAAGGAAAAGGGTACATGGGCGCTCTGCCCAAATGTGATGTATGCCAGTACCATCATTCCGGCCAGTGCAGGTTAAGGAAATGTGAGTCTTGTGGGTAGACTGGCCATTCAAAGGAAACATGCTGGGCTGGTACTGGTGTTGGTCGCGGTAATCAGAGAGGTTATGGAAGTGGGAATGGAAACCATCTGCAAGGAAATAATGGCGGAAATGGTAACCGTGGAAATGTTGGGAATCAAGCTGGTAACCGGGGAGCAAACAACAATCGAGGTGGTAATGGGAACGGTAATGGTCGAGGACCAGGTTGTTTTAATTGTGGAGACATGGAGCACTTCAAGAGAGAATGCCCAAAGCTCAATCAAGCACAAGGAAGAGTTTTCAATATCGGAGCAAGGGAAGCGCGCCAACATCCGAATGTTGTCACTGGTACGTTCCCTATCAATCAACGCTTTGCATCTGTACTATTTGACACTGGTGCCAATTATAGTTTTGTATCGCTAGAGTTTAAGAAAATGCTTGGGTTAACTGCTAGTAAGTTAGACATTCCGTACTCAATAGAACTAGCTAATGGAAAGCTAGTAGAAACGAGTGAAGTCATCAGAGGTTGCGTGATAGAACTGGGAGAACACGAGTTTACACTGGATCTACTGCCAGTCGAATTAGGAAGCTTCGACGTGGTAGTAGGGATGGATTGATTGTCAAGGAACAGAGCCGAGATTGTATGTCATGAGAAGATCATACGCATTCCAGTGGCGAATGGAGAAACGATTGTGGTACATGGAGAGAAGCGCGATACACGCTTAAGGATCATTAGTTGCTTGAAAGCTCGAAAGTATTTGAAGAAAGGATGTGTTGCCTTCCTGGCACACATTGTGGATAAAGAAGCCACTGAGCCGAAACTAGAAGATATTCCAGTCGTGAAGGAGTATCCTGAAGTCTTTCTAGAAGACTTGCCAGGATTGCCGCCGCAAAGACAAGTCGAGTTTCACATTCACTTAGTTCCAGGCGCCGCACCTGTAGCTAAGGCACCTTATCGACTTGCGCCTTCAGAAATGCAAGAGCTGTCAACACAACTTCAGGAGCTATTGGATAAGGGATTTATCAGACCAAGCTTCTCGCCTTGGGGAGCTCCAGTTTTGTTCGTTAAGAAGAAAGACGGTAGTTTACGCATGTGTATCGACTACCGCGAGCTGAATATGTTAACCATTAAGAATCGATATCCTTTGCCAAGGATTGATGACCTGTTCGATCAACTGAAAGGTTCGAGTTTTTACTCCAAGATCGATCTAGGATCAGGATATCATCAGTTGAGAATTCAAGAGGAGAGTATTCCAAAGATGGCCTTTAGGACTCGCTATGGACATTACGAGTTCCTGGTTATGCCGTTTGGTCTGACAAACGCGCCAGCCGTGTTCATGGACTTGATGAACAGAGTCTGCAAGCCTTACCTCGATAAGTTTGTGATCGTGTTTATTGATGATATTTTAATTTACTCGAAGACGAAGGAAGAACATAAGAAACATCTAAGGGCTATTCTAGAGCTGCTTAAGAAAGAGAAGTTGTACGCTAAGTTCTCGAAGTGCAAGTTCTGGTTACGCGAAGTCCAGTTTCTTGGTCATGTAGTTAACGGAAATGGAATTCATGTAGATCCCACAAAGATCAAGGCGATCAAGAACTGGGAGACTCCTAAGACGCCAACCGAGATCCGTCAGTTTCTGGGATTGGCTGGTTACTACCGCAGATTTATTGAGGATTTCTCAAAAATCGCTCAACCACTGACCTCCCTCACATAAAAAGACAAGAAGTATGAATGGGGAGACAAGCAAGAAGAAGCATTTCAGTTGTTGAAAAACAAGCTTTGTGATGCACCGATTTTGTCCCTACCCGAAGGCACTGACGACTTCGTGGTATATTGCGACGCCTCGCGTCAAGGTTTGGGATGTGTATTAATGCAGCGTCAGAAGGTTATAGCATATGCTTCTCGCCAATTGAAGGTCCACGAGAAAAATTACACCACGCATGATTTGGAATTAGGCACGGTGGTGTTTGCTTTGAAGATCTGGCGACATTACTTATATGGCACGCGATGCACAATCTTTACTGATCACAAGAGCCTGCAGTACATTTTTTGTCAAAAAGAGCTTAACATGAGACAGAGACGTTGGGTGGAGTTGTTGAACGACTATGATTGCGAGATCAAGTACCACCCAGGAAAGGCGAATGTGGTCGTCGATGCCTTGAGTCAGAAGAAAAGAATTAAGCACATAAGGGTTCGAGCTTTGGAAATGATCATTCAAACGGACCTCTCATTGTGCATTCGTGCCGCGTAGAGAGAAACTCTCAAGGAAAGGAATCTTGTGAATGAATATCTCCATGGGATGGAGAAACAGTTAGTACCATATGAGGAAGGAACGTTGTGCTTTATGGGAAGAATTTGGATTCCTCTATTTGGTGGTCTTACAGAAGTAATTTTCGATGAAGCTCACAAATCACGGTACTCGATCCATCCAGGATCGGATAAAATGTACCAAGATCTAAAGGATTTTTATTGGTGGCCGAGAATGAAAGGCGATGTTGCGATATATGTTGTCAGATGTTTAACTTGTGCCAAGGCGAAGGCTGAATACAAGAAGCCTTCAGGTCTCTTGCAACAACCTGAAATACCCAAATGGAAGTGGGAGCAGATTTCCATGGATTTTATAACGAAATTGCCAAAGACACCCAGAGGTCATGATACGATCTGGGTAATCATAGACCGTCTGACCAAATCTGCACACTTTTTGGCAATCAAGGATTTGGCAATCCTTTCAAGAAGCCTTTGGTTCTCAATTGAATCTGATTACTGCCTTTCATCCGCAGACAGACGGACAGAGCGAACGAACGATTCAAACGTTGGAAGACATGTTGCGACCTTGCGTAATGGATTTAGGTGGAAGTTGGGACACTCACCTACCATTGGTTGAATTTTCATACAACAACAGTTACCATGCAAGCATACAAGCTGCACCGTTTGAAGCTCTCTATGGACGCAAGTGACGATCCCCGTTATGCTGGGCAGACGCGGGTGATAGACAGCTTGTTGGTCCTGAATTGGTTCAAGAGACGACTGATAAGATTATACAGATCCGAGAACACATCAAAGCGGCTCGTGATCGACAAAAGAGTTATGCGGACCGAAGAAGGAAACCTCTGGAATTTGAGGTGGGAGATATGGTTTTGTTAAAGGTTTCACCCTGGAAGGGTGTAGCACGCTTTGGGAAGCGTGGGAAATTGAACCCGAGATACATTAGACCATTCAAAATCCTGGAAAGGATTGGTCTTGTAGCTTACAACTTGGATCTACCCGCAGAACTGAATGGCGTTCATGATACATTTCAAGTATCAAATCTGAAAAGGAGTCCAACTCAAGAAACAGTTGTCATTCCTGCCGACGAAGTTCTTATTGACGACACACTCCACTTTACCGAAGAACCTGTTAAGGTCACTAGTTGGAAGATTAACAAGACGCGCAGGAGTAGTGTCAAACTCGTCAAGGTACGTTGGAATGCACGTCATGGCCCAGAATTCACGTGGGAGCGTGAAGATCGTATGGAAGCCAAATACCCACATTTATTCCCCAAGACCCCTGCATCTAGTAGCGGAACTAAAATTTCGGGACGAAATTTTCTTAACAGGGGGAGAATGTGACAACCCTCATAATTAAAGGTATCTGTACAATTAATTAATGTTGATAAATGCTTAATGACTGTGCTTAAATACAACTGATGATATAAACTGCTTTATGATTTATGTATCATACATACATGTGCATCACATTTCACACTGTCACAACCATTTATCACATACAAACTTTAGTGATATACATGATGCACAAAGCACAGTTAGCACAGTTAGCGGATAACTCAGAAACATGCTGACAATGTCAGTACATAGACAGACAATGTTTTGAGACCACGTAAGGGCCAGAGACAACGCACTACACTAGTAAGGAGTGTAGGGAAGTAAGGACCATAAAACTACGTCACTAGGTGATAGTTTAAGTGCCGGAAAGTGCCTAAAACCCACTCAAAGTGCAGAATTCTGCATTAATCAGCAAAAATCAGCATTTTAACATGCTAGTAACATGCAAAAATATGGCAAAATGGTCCTGTATGCTTTCCTAAGTGTCGGGAATTAAAAGTGTCACAAAAGGGTACTTAATGAACACTAAACGGAATAACTTGACACTTTAAAGAACCGGTATCTAACCGATATTCGGAACACCAAAATATTGCTAGAAGCATTGTTTTACTTTTTCTGAGCTAGTTATGGTTCCCGAACACCCGAACATACTACACAATGCAAGATACACTTAAAACACTAGACTTTTACACTTAACCTCCACTAATTACCTACACTTACCATCAAGTTACACTAAACCCCCTCCCCCATATGATTTACGACCCAAGTGGCCCCCACACTCAAGATTTTCTAATCTTCCTAAATCCCCTCAAATCATTCATAATCTTGTGTAAGATATGTCATGTACTATTAGGACATAGAAACCTTTGGACAATAGATCAAGATTGGTTATAAGTATCCAACACTTCATCATTTTCACATCACAAACTCTCTCACCCTCTCCCTCACTCTCGGCCGACCTCCTCCCACACACCACCACCATCATCAAACGTGTTCCGTCCATTTGAAGGTTAACTGAAGGTGTAAGAAGGTGATATAGGAAGCTTGGTGTTTGCGGATCATCAAGGACCTCTTTCGTTAGCTTTTATCCATCACTTTTGTCTTCACCAACAACTAGTGATCTTCCCTAGCTTAAAGCTAGTAGTAAGACCCTCTTGATCCTTGTTTACTTCTATTTTTGCTTGGTTAAAAGACATATTATGTTGAGAATCACTAGAACATTAAAAGACATACACATGAATCATGAACATAAAGCTTTCATATGATGAAATCTTGTTGAAATAGTGTTGTTTAGTATATATATGATGATTGCTTGTTGATTACTAGAGATATTGATGTTGATCACTACATGGAGCTTGCTAGATTATGATTAAGCACATGATCTAGCAAGTTAGAGGATGATTATGTGTTAACACAAGAAGATCATCCTCATACATAGACATGAACATGAAAACAAAATGATTTCTTGAAAAGTAATAAACAAAGTGAGCTAGTAAACTTATAGATCCAACATTTATGAATGATTTTTCAAGAAAACCAAGTTCAAAATATGATTTCTGGAAGATCATAGTTTTTACTTAAACCTACACAATATTTAGTGGAAAAACAAGTGTAGAGATACTAGTATAACAAGAAGGTTTAATAAATAAACATTTTTGTAAAATATGATTACAAGTTGTAAACATCCAAAACCTTCAAGAATGAAGTTTACCAAGTAGTAAATATATTTTGGAGGGTAACTAAGGCTATTAAACACTTTACCAAGTTACTACAAATCTTTGTGAAAAGATCAAGTTCATGTTATTATGTAAGTTGAATAGTTTTTGCACTTGGTCAGTGCAAGATGTTTAGGGATTGATTGTTGATTAATGAGTGATGATTTTTGAAAAGAAAATGATATGCTTAATAGCATGGACACCTCCATTTTCAAAGGAAACTATGGCAAAATTTTCTAAAAATACAAACACTTAGAAAATATTTTCTAAACAAGCATTTGCAAGTATGTATTAAACTATATTTTCCAATATAAACTTTGCCGTAAATTTTTGTAACAAAAATACAAGTATTGGAGGTTAGTTTTTGTAAATAAAAATGGATAAATATATCATTAGAATATATATTTTATATTAAGACACTTGTGTGAATATTTGTTTACTTTGTGGAATAGTTATATTATTTTAGGGTAAAATAATATAACTTACAAATACCAAGAATTTACAACTCCAAAATAATACCAAAAATCACAAGGAATGAAATACACAAGTTACACACTTGATATTGTGAAACCGAATGCAAAAACGTAACTTACAAAATATTCCGGGAAATACTCTTATAAATATATTTTTGGTAAATATTATGTTGGAAACGAAGGAAGTGAAAATATGATTTTTGTAAATATTACTAAGTTATATCATATTTTCAACAAAGAGAAAATATATTATTTTTGGGAGATAAAAATATATTTTCCTAGTATATTTAGAAGATATATGATTTTTGGGAAAAATATATATTTTCTTGGAATACATTATTTTGGACAAAATAAGGTTATATATATATTTCTAAAGCGAGACTTGGAAATATATTAATTTGAAAATACGAACACGGGGATACGAAAGTACATGTATAAAATACTCCCATCCTTGGGAAGGAAAATACAAAATTAAATACTTGAGAAGTATTAATACAAAAGTATTGATTTAACAATTATTCCAAAAAATTAAATATAATTTAAAGTTAAAATAATTATTTTAACAAATAATTATAACTTGGAATAACATAAGAAACGCAACTCAAAAAAACATTAAACTCTAAGCCAAGGCACGGCCAGTTCGTCTAATAGACGTTAGTACACTGTAGGTAGTCATGTTTGCTGCGGAGGTTTGTGTTGCTAGTTCTGAAGACGTAATTCAGTGAGTTCATGTTCCCCTATTCTTTTAACTGTTTTCAGTTTTATACTTCGGGGGTGAAATACATGTTACAATTATTACAAACGTTTTATATATGGTATGGATAGCTTAAGGAGGGTTTACTGCTTGTTCATGTGAAAGGTGGGTATAACACTTAAGGCCATTAATCCTCGTCGTAGAACTGAGGGACATGAGTGATAGATCTATTTGGGTGTAGCGAGCCCACACCCATGGGGACCAGGGTGGCCCATAGGGTGACAATGTCTTCCAGCTGGAGGCCCGGTAACAAATCTGCTAGGTTTGAGTCTTCCTGCACCATTTCACACATGCCATTGGCTTTGCAACCCATTGGTTATCTGTTTTTCCTTATTGCTACATAGCAGGGACATACATATATACAGACATATTTCAAAGGTTTATTCATACACACATAAACGTGAACTCGCTCAACTTTTGTTGATGTTTTTCAAATTACATGTATTTCTTGGAACTAAACGGACTTGGCAGGTGTTGCATGTTTGTTAAGCTGCGTACTAAATAAAAGATGTCATCCATGGTTGTTGAGTTTAGGGGGTGTATCCTATGCCTAGACAGGATACGTGTTTCTAAACTCAGGTTTTAATTAAAGTCTTTTGTGGAGTCTTTATGAACTCATTCAAACATGTTATGGTTTGTAACTTAATTTGGCGTCGATGTTTTCAAGACAAGTATGTTAAGGTGTTTTCTAAACTTTATTAATGGATGAACATCTTATGTTTTATCATATAGCGTTGTTATGATTGAATGCTATGGTACTAAGAAGTCACACCAAATAACCACGCTTCCGCAAAAGTCAGGGTGTGACATGTTGATCACTTATTGAGGTCGTATGCATTATGTACACGTATGTATGGTATCGTGAAAAATCTAGACTTCGTCTACGTTATATTCGGTAAAAGAAAGAACCATGATACCCAGATGATGAACCTCATAAAGACCACGTATCTCAGAACCTCGACAATCTATCAAACGAAATTTTTGTACCAAGACCATATGCCAATGAGTGGTTCCCACACAGTCTTTAGTCGATTTAGGTTTATATCACCTTGCTCACATTAAAATGATTGTGAGCCTACTGATAAATCTTATATAGAGCTGCTTATCGTTTTTCATTTAAGGTTTAAAGAGGTTTGGACAAACCACTGATGTACTATCATTTTCTCTTTTGCTCGCCAGAAACTCATTTTTGTTTTTCTATTGTTTTTGTGTTTTTGACATCTTTCGATGTTTTTGGATTTTAAAAATTTTTCAATGTTTTTGTATTTTTCGTTTTTACTCCCCCTAAAATGCAAAAAGTACGCGAAATTAAGAAAACACAAACAAATATTTACAAAAATGATTTTATGATGTTGGATTAACTCATGCTTGACCTCGATGCCGTTTACCAAAATTAATTTTAATCAGAATTGATTTATCGAATTTTGGAGAAATCAGTTGGCGTGTCGGTAATCGATGTGGACCAAAACAACATTAACGAGTTTCATATTGAAACGATCACGGGTGAGGTGATATTCGAGATTAATGTGTTTGGTCAAGGAGTGCTTATACGAGATGTTAGTAATTCATAAAGCAACTTAAATATCGACAAAGATAGGAGAAATTAGAAATTTAAAACTGTAATCCTGCAACTGCTTCGTGCATAGCTAGGAATCTGAGTGCTCTCCCAAACTGTACATCTACCCGGTGTGGATTTCAAGGTCGATTTTGCAGCTACTTTAATGAATCGAGAATTCTCTTTGCAGCAACAAGATGATAAACCTTCGGGTCCGGCTGGTAAGTGGGAAATGGAGCATGTGGGAAAGCTTGTACACATCATCATTGGACGGTCCTTACATGATGTCTTCCATATGCTTTTGCACCAGCAAAGGTCTTTCGTCTTTCTCCTTAGAAGTAGTGTGCGGTTGTTTAATCCACTCCATGGTATCCGCACACTCGGTATGGTTTGTTCAACAAACACATTTTCTTCAATCACACAGTAGAGAAAAGTACCTTACACGTTCATCTTGTGGACTTTGAACTTCTTGTGGAAGAAAAATCCATGAATCTTCAAAAAGCTTCAGACGTACTGCAGGTGCGTACATTTCAATTTAATCTATCCTCTTGACCCGATCAAAAACCATAACAACCAAATTTTGGCACATTTTTCATCTTGTCGAATTTTTCAACTTCATTCAACCACATTCTTTCACCATCATCTGACATTTTTGTCTTCTTTTCTCCTCTCTCCATCAAAGGTAACAATATTTTCCGTGGATATAACAATGTTTCGGAGCCTTATGTCGCCTATCTTGTGCATGGACGCTCCATTATCAACATCATGCACACTCATTCAGAGATTAGTTGGAGAGGGGGACCCAAGCCTTCACAGACTTGGGTCGTCCGTCATCATCGAGAATTATGACATCCATTTCCCGATGATTCGGAATTAATGTAGCTCCCCCTGAAGCAGTTTCCGATTTTGGTTTCCAAATCTGTTTTTGTTTTTCATTTTTAACATCTGATTTAACAGACTGCGTTTGGACAACCTCTGGTTTTAAAGCCTTTTCAACTTCTTTTCTTTGTTTCTTTTTCTGTTTCTTTTCTCGTTGTTTAACAAGACGAGGGTCCTGTCTTGGTGAAAGAGATCTTTTATGGTAATTGTTACCATGGGGGGCATCAACTTTTGCCTTTCCTTTTGTGAGATATGGACAGTTCCTGACAATGTCACCATACTCACCACATTCAAAACATGATCTCCGCTCAACAAACCTCGGAGTATCATAATTGTAAACGCTTGATGATGAACTTCGTGATCTTGAGGTACTTGGTCCTACATCACAACAGTTTGTGTGTTGTGTGTAGTTGTTTTGACTATTTCTTTTCAAAATTTTATTTTGCATAACAAAATCTGTGTTGGATTTGTTTTCAAAAGATTCAATTTTATCCGTCCCTCGGGATTTCACGAAGTTCACCTTCTGAACCTTCTTCTTGTTTTGGCTTTGTTTGCATTTTCCCTTTTCATGGTGAACGTGACCTTGCTTTCGTTGATTGTGTTATGGTTGCAATTTTTGATTCCCATATTTCTTTCTAACTTCGGATTTTGGGATAGGAGCACACTGAGTTATTACAACTCCTGGGCTCGACTTTCCCAAAAACTTGCAGGTAGAAACTTCAAAAACTTTATCAATCAAGGATTGATTGACATTCTTGATTGGGAAATCCTTGTCAGCATAGATTTTATCATCACCAACAAGAGTGTACAGCAAATTCACACTCTCAGACTCTTTTGCAGACGTGGACTCGACCAGAATAGTCTTAGCAGGTTTTGCTGGAGGATCACATAGAATATGATTCTCAAGAGGTATGTCCTCTTCTTTGATTACCGCATCAGACTGTACTGAGTCAGTATCATCGTATTCATCATCTGAAGAATCAGCATCCTCAACAATGACTGGAGGATCCTGATTTTGTTCAACAGTTGACATACTTGTAACTGTTGAAACATCTGAATCTGATGATACTTCCGTTTTGTATCCAAGTCCGGTTGCAAATTCTTCAATGTCTAAAGGAACAGACTGCTCAAAATAAGTTCTATTCTCCTCATCAGGCATTGCATCATAATTGTGTCTAACAGGTGGTGGACATTTTTTATATCCAATGCACGTGACATCCTTTTTCTCTTTCTGAACATTGATGATGTGATCCAGCACATAACTAAAGTTTAAATAACTATTTAGCTTAAGATAGATCGCCTCACTTTCAGATTTAACACAAGCTAACTCTTTTTGCATGACCTCGAGACGATTGATATAACAGTTTATGTTAGTTTGTTTTCTTGAAGCCATTTTTGTTAGCTCGGTTTTATCTTTTCTTAAATTTTCAATCACCGTTTTAAACTCTTTTTCATGGTTTTCATAAAACATGTTGGCCTCTTTGCATTTCGAAAGATCCACGATCAAACCTTGATTGTGGATAAATGTCACGTCATACTTGCTTTGCAAATCATCATATTTGCTTTGCAAGTCCGACAATTTATTTCCTAAACTAACACATTTACCACACCTATCAGAACTTGGTTTATCAACACATACCTGACTGGATTCGCTCTCAGATAGTGACTCATTTGCCTCAGAATCAACAACCTCCCTTGTTGATTCATATTCTGATCCATCCTCGCTTGAACTTGTACCATCTTCAACTGAGCTACCGTCATGTTCAGAACTGTCATCATTTCTCGAGGATTCACCATTGCTGGCATCTTTGACAATTTTGGCATAAAACGCCGTTTTTGTTTGACCATTGTAGTTTGGATCAAGAAATGATGTGTTGGGATTGAACCCTATTAGAGGAACAGATAATTAAAGACAAAACTGGATCAGAGCAGTGGATCCTGAATAAGCAGATGTTGGTATACAAATCTCTCCCCTTGAAAGTGATTACAACTACTGATGACCTCCTATCTGCTGATCTTGCTAAACTGCTGACCCATAACTGCTGCTCAACTAAAGATTTGATGGAAGACTAAAGTCCTGCTGATTCAATCTACTGCCTTGAGTCAAGCACTGCTGATCCGGACAAGTGCTGCTGGGTTCAAAGCAGTAGAAGGTTGTAGCAGCTGTTCTAAAGTCTGTTTTGTAATAGAATGTATTAGCAGTAGTTAACAGAAGCAGTGTCTGTATAGATCAGAGGTTAGAGTTTGTTAGGAGGTTAGATGTCACTTTCATGGTGACGTCAGCTTTGATTCTCAGTGGTTTGATCTGCACTATAAATAGAGCAGTATCTGTACTGTTCTATTTGAGCTTAGAGCTTTTGCTCATCTCCTTTCATCTTGTACGATCAACCAGGGAGTCTCAGGCTGAGGGGGAGTTTAGTATGTAAACATGTATGTAATCTTTTGATTTGAATCTTTCGAATAATGAGAATAATTTGTTTATGAAAAACTATTTTCCCCTTGGTTGTGTTTACAAAGTTTGCTACTCATTTCTGCTGCATTTATATCATTTCATGTGTTCTGATTAATAGTTTTATGCAAACAAACACAATCATGATGGCCCAAGATCCCAACAATTGGTATCAGAGCTCGGACAGTCAAATTCGATCTAACAATCAATTTGACATAACAGTTCAGCTCAAAATTTATTGATACTAAGGTTGATTGTATTTAGTTGAAAAACAGAGCAACGAGAAATCATGTTCAAAATGATGGATCAGATACTCTGTAAAACAACCAAGATGTCATATGACACACAAACCTCACATAACAAGTGATATCATGCATAAAACACCTATAGTGCTCAGATATGAAAATATGTGTGATAACTATGGTATAATCTCTTTATTTTACAAAATCGATTTCAATTGTTGTTATGAAGATTGTGATGTTTTAATCATGACTGCTGCTAAGGTGTTTACCTCATGACAACAAAAATCTATGTTCGGATGATAACATTAGTGTTTTTGTTAGCATAAAAAGAGGAATAGGCCAAATTTCTTAGAAATTACTCACATGGTAATAAGGTTCACAAAGAACTTTCAAAACCTTTGTGAACAGGCTCCTCATAGTAACAATCAACTACAAGGAAATGGTACCAAACAGTGGTTACAGAACTTTGGTTCAAACCACTGACCATTATCCTAAGCTTGAGAATGAAATGATCTTGACCTTATTCGAAGTTATTTTAACTCTTGAGACACACCAGATCTAATTGATTTTATTATCAGAAAACTTTTACTCTTTTTCTGTAAAGTTTTCTTCTAATAAAACAGGATTTATTATTCTTTATTTTTCCTTAAGAATGATATATTTTGTACTTTTGCTTGTTTTTTATAGCAAAAGTTCAAACTCCTGTCAGGATGTAGAACCCTTATTTTTTTTTTTTTTTGATACTATCCTTGAAAATAGAACAAAAGGAAATGGTGCAAGAGTCAAGGTCATATCAGACTCAAGTTTGTTTTAACACTGACCAAAGATTGTTTGCTAACAGACATTAAAATATTTGGATGCTCATGTTCTAATTCAAATATTATGACACAAAATGAGTAGCCATAGTAAAAAGGTTTCCATCATCTGGGGTACTAAACCACTGTCAGGAATCTACAAAAGCTTCAAAACTAGTAATAAAACATGTGGTAAAACCTTGAATGCTGAAACAAGTGAATTCTTTGCATTAAAAAATCCCTGAAAACTCTACTGTTATGATTAATTTTGATAAACTTGCATTTAAAATGTGTTTGTCAAGAATTTGATTCTGCAGGTAAATCACATTCACCATCAACAGATGTTGGACGTGATACTAAAATCATTTCCATCATCAGAGCAGCAGATGTACAAAACAGCTGTTAAAGCTCATCCACTGATGAACAAACAGTGTTTGACCAGAATCCAGTATCTCATTCATCCAAACACATCGACATCAGACATCACTTTGTGAGGGATTGCTATGAAAAAAGGTTTGATTTCTCTGCATCATGTCCCAACTAAAGACCAGCTGGCAGATGTGCTCACAAAAGCACTTGATACAGCCACTTTTGAAAGCTTGGTCTCTAGGATTAGGATGCTAAACATGGAATAACAAGCAACATCTTGTTTTTCTATGAATAAAAGCAACAAAATGTTTTCAGAAAATCAAAAATCCACCCTTAAAAATAGGTAAAAATGAAAATTTCATTAAAATCCTTAAAAGTCTGCCATAACCACTGATTGTTCAAAAGTCTGCTCTACTTCAAAAAGCCTGCCCACTGCTGAAAGGCAACCTTTGTTCTCTCATTTCTTGATAACCTCTGTTGTTCAAAAGCAGTGTCTTATCCACTGATATGCTATCCACTGATAGTGAAAATCATCCACTGCCCCCCTTTCCACTGCTTTCATCAGTTGCTTTCATCAAAAGTACTGTTCTTCATTTTCACCAGTGGTTGTCACGTAGGCAGTACATAGCAGTCAGACCTTTTCTAACGGCTGCCACGTCAGCATTCATTCTCTTTCCTATAAAATTCCCCACTCAACACCAAAACAGGTTTTTACTGTCGAATTGAATTCTTAAAAATTCTCTTCTCAAAGCAGTTTTTTCTTCTCATCTCTCACAAATTCCTTCGATCATTCGTGTCAAAAATGACAAAATCGAACCCTTCTGCAAAACCCACATCAAAATCATCATCGAAAACTACCTCTAAAAAGGCAATCTCCACTGAAATTCCATTCAAAAAATCTCACAATCTCCTGGGTCTTCTCACAAAACCAGGAACCACTGATGTTTTCGATTCCACAATAAACATCATGGCAAAATCAAAGTACAAAACATTGCTCACCGCCGATGCACCAATCTATTTGGAAACCCAAAGGGAGTTTTGGAAGAATGCAACCCTTGAAAAACAAGGAGACATTGCAACCACCATTAAATCTTCCACAAAGGGTAAAGTTGTCCAAATTACTCCACAATACATCTCCGAAGTCTTCCAACTCGATGACCAGGCAGGTAAAACTTCCTTCACTAAAAACGAGTTGCACACTGACTTCATTGAAAGAGGGTATGAAGCCACAATGATGATGAAACTAACCTTAGAAAAAGGTTATTTTCCTCCTGCACCCAGATTCCTATTTCATACCCTCCTACTATGTGTTTCAAACAAAACCACTTCTTTTAATGAGATCCCTATAAAGATTCAAAATCTGGGATATGCAATTCTTCAAGAAGAAAATTATAACTATTCTCAGGAAATCTTTAAAGATTTGGTTAATAATGTTGAAACCAAATCATTCTTACTATTTCCAAGGTTTTTAAGTTACTATTTTGAAAAGAAATTCAGTAAGGATGATTTAGCTTTAATAAACCAAGGTGAGATAACTGTAATAAACTGCCTAACATCTGAAACTTTTTCACGTATGTTAGCACCTTGCAAAACACAAGCAGGGGTGCCTGAGCAGAATTTAGCAGCTACCACTGCTCCTCAGGTATCTTGTCACACCCTCAAATTACCACCTAGGGAGTGTCCCTGTTAGGCGTGTGACTACTAGCAATGAGCCACCAATTACGTTGAATCACAAGTTTAAAATAAAGTTCCATCGTTTAATAATAATGAAATCCCAATCGTAAGTCATTCAAAACCATAAGTTCAGCGGAAGCGTAAAGATACCATAAAGTAAATACTAAACGATCATAATAAATAAATGTTTGATAAATAAACCCATCAATGCCACCATGACCACTCACGCCCTCCAGCCAGCAAGTTCCTGTTCCCAAGTACCTAACGACCTGCGAGCATGTAACAAATGTATCAGACAAAGCTGGCGAGTTCACAGTTTTAGAAAACGTTTGTTACCAGTTGTATGTAAAACAGTTCAATAACCAATGCAAGTAATATTGTTAATATCTCAATTCCGAATAAGACGGCTCCTGAAATACATGACTGCCCTTCCCACGTACTCCTATCTAGTACTGGGCCACGACTGGGTCATTAGTTCACATCCGTCCTATCTAGGAGCGGTGTGAGGGTGCCAAACCTAAGTAGCGCTACCAACTAATACCCGTTACCCTCCAGGTAACATAATAAGGGACTTACAAAGATGATAGGTGAGAATATTAACCAATATACCCGTTTTTACCCAAAAGACTTATCCCTCTACGGGATACCCACTGACTGTTGTTGGACTCTGTATGCCCAAGACACATATTAAATTGATGTGGCTAGTACGTTATGATCCAAGTCGGGTCATACCCAATAACAAGCTAGACAAACACCTACAATATTTATTTATGATATGATCAAACAAATAAATATTAACACTTAGAATGTTTAGAAATTGGTTTTCTAAATAATTGCACTTGACAAACTAATAAATTATATGGATAATTTATTTTGAGAGAATATTTTATTTTTGTTATTTAATGGGTTAAATAACAATTTTTAAAAGATTGCATAAGTCTTGTAAACATGGGATGTCTAATTTTATAAAAGTTATAAAATTAAAATACAAGACTTGATTTAATAAAAAATTTGAAAATTTTGGGTGGGAAAACCCCATGTGGGCCGTCCACTTTGGGTGGTTCCAAGATGGTTTTCACCAATAAAATTACATGCAATCTTACAAGAAGGCTCCCTCTTGATTGGGTGAATTGGGAGGTGAACTTCTCTCATCATTAATAAATAAAACCTTCTCTCATTTTTTATATTCATAAGAAAAAGTTTTACAAGTGCAAGAAAAAAAGAAAACTCTCAAAACTCCTCTCTAATTTTCGGCCAAGAGTGGGTTGATCAAGAGGGTGTTTGATTTGAGTTTCAAGTGTAGAAATCCTAGCAACATAAGGTGTTCGTTGGAAGCTTGGGGTATGCAAGCTTGAGGTCTTCTCCTTTGAAGATTTCCATTCAAGAATATCATCTTCTTCATATCACCTTGCTCTTGGAAAGGTAGTATTCTAAAACACCCTATGGTTGTAATTTTGATAGCATGCATTTCATATATGGATCCGGTTTTGGGTTTTGCATTTAAAATGGTTTTAAATCTTGCAAAGTAACATGTTTTAAATCCTTATTCCGCTGCGTTTTAATTTTATTTGGATAAAATTACTTTGATAAACATGTGAAAAACCCAACAATGGTATCAGAGCCGCTTATATGAGTGCTTGCTTCATCGGATTTAAAAATTTTCGGGTTTTCGGGTTTGGAGAAACCCAATAGCCGAAATTTTATCCATGGTTTTCCTTTTGTTTTTTCAAGATTTATTTCCTACATGCATAAAGGAATCTTGAAAAAATTATGTCATATGGATGATTTGTTTTGTTTGGACAAAAACCCACATTTTTCGGTTTTTCATTCTTGGCCGAAAAATATAGGTTGTAAAAGGAAACCATTTTGCTCTTGAAATTTATATATATTCGGATATATATTTTGGTGTTCATAACCTAGCCATGACCTTGTGTGAATATATTTGTGTTTGTGATTTTATTATTCAATGGGTTGTAATAATTATTATTTTGTCTTCCATTTGTAAAAAAATATGTAATTTATTTATTTTCATTTGGTATGTAAGTAAATAGATTAGATGCATTTTATTTTACTAGAAAAATGTATTAGGATACTTTTATGTAAAAGAAGATGCACACAGAAATGCGGTTTTGGGTTTTTGCCATTTTCGGGCATAAAGGACTTCATAGTTCTTAATGGGATTTTAGCCCGATAACCAAAACGCATTTTTGAAGTCCCAAGGAGTTTGGAGCTGAATATTAAAGACATTTGGAAGCTCAAAAAATGTGAAGAAATCACAACGCAAGATGAAGACTTGAAGCATTTGGATGCGGGATCAAGTGGGAGTTCAACGGCACATTATTTGTGTCTATATTCACCCTTAGGAAGGACCTTTTGACAACACTTGTTTCGGCTAACAAGTATGGTCAAAATAGTTGGCTATGGTTATGCACCTTTTATGTGTGTTGTGCTTGTGTGGTTGTTTATTTATGTTGTTTGGATGATATTTGGATATGCATGCTTAACAAACTAAAAATCAACAACAAGCTTAAAATTGGTTCTTACAAAATCATTAAAACGATTAATAAAAGGTTTTATTAAAAATTAATGATTTTATAATAAAATGAGTTTTATTAGAAGAACCTTGAAAAATTGGTTTTCACTAAAGTACCATTGATTTGAATGCATGCAAATATATGGTACATAAAATTTTTCTAAACTAGAATTTTGAAAAATAAAAATCCCTTTTATAAAACAAGTCAAACACCATCCTTTTATACAACACTCGAATTACTTGGGAACTCTTTGTGGGATAAAGGTCACCTAACCACATTTGAGGAAACTTGTATATTTGAGGTGGGTTCACCATGCTTGTGGGATAAAGGTCACCTAACCACTTATGTGTGTAAACTCACATGTGTGTATAAGTTGGACGACTTGATTTGGAAACCATGAACTTAGGGTCACCGAAGCATGGGGAACAAAGGTGTTGATGGGATTAAACATGCCAACTAAACATAAAGATGTTTAACCGATCCCATATAGCTAGAAGTTGCAAAGGGTTGCAATCGTCAAACGTTGACTACCTTGTTAACTTAAATAATGGGATAAAGGTCACCTAACCAATATTTAAATGTAACGTTGGATTCTAGATTTTAATTATTAATTGTCTATGAGACATTTAAAGGGTATTAATGATTAAAATTTTAATAATATCGAAAATACTAAAATTGAACTTTGTTAAATTTTGTAGATGGCCGCTAACAATGCAAACCCGATTACCCAAACCGTCCGTAACCTATCACTAAGAACCATCCTTGAAAAGGATCGTCTCAACCATAACAACTTCATGGATTGGTTTCGAAACTTGAGAATTGTTCTCAAGCAAGAGAAGATATCCTATGTGTTGGACGATCCTATTCCCGACCAACCTGACGAGGAAGATGTAGAAGCCTACAATGATTGGGTTAAGTATACCGAGGACTCCATGCAAGCCTCTTGCCTCATGTTGGGAACTATGATTCCCGAGATTCAAAAGGACTTTGAACATCATGGAGCATACGACATGATTACCCAATTGAAGGAAATGTTCCTACAACAAGCAAGGGTAGAACGCTTCGAAACGGTTCGAGTGCTTCATGCATGTCGGATGGAGGAAACCCAATCGGTCTCATCTTACGTCCTTAAGATGAAAAGCCACATTGATCGCCTCGAGAGGCTCAATTGTCCCGTCTCTAAAGAGTTGGCTACGGATTTGATCCTCAACTCTTTAACAAAGAAATTTGAAAGCTTTGTTATGAACTATAACATGAACGGATGGGACAAGAGCATTGGTGAGCTTCATGCAATGCTCAAAACGGCCGAAGCAGGAATGGGTAAAAAGGCTTTACACGTTCTAACGATCAATGAGGGAGGCAAGAAAGGGCATCACCCCGACTCCAAGGCAAATGTTGCCAAGGGAAAGGGACACGTCAAAGGGAAGGGAAAAAGAAAGGCAAAAGCAGAACCACCAAAACCAAAAGAGAAGAAGGCAAAAGTTGCCACAAGCGATCCATGCTTTGAGTGTGGAGAGATAGGACATTGGAAAAGGAATTGTCCAACCTATCTCAAAGAGTTGAAAAACAAGAGGGATGCAGGGCAAACCTCAGGTACAATCTTTATGATACATATTGATCTAAATGTTATTTCTTCTAACACATGGGTATTAGATACCGGATGTGGAACTCATATTTGCAATTCGTTGCAGGGGTTCAAAAGAAATAAGCATTACAAGAAGGGAGATACTAGTCTCTTCATGGGCAATAGAGCGAAAGTTCAAGTTGAAGCCCAAGGAGACTATGTTTTAAAACTTCCAAGTGGTTTGGAAATATGTTTGAAAAATGTTTTGTATGCTCCTAGTTTGACTAGGAACATTATTTCAGTTTCCCTTTTAAGACAATATGGATTTGATTTTAAGTTTGTGAACAATGAAATTTATGCTTTGATGAATGACATGTTCTACTTTAAAGCTACGCCTTCAAATGGTATTTATGAATTGGTTCATGATAATACATCATTTGATAATTCGATGTACCAAGCAAACACCAAGAAACTCAAAATGGGTTTGAGTGAGACCTATCTTTGGCATTGTCGTCTTGGTCATATAAACAGAAATCGCATGCAAACACTTCAAAAGAATGGTCTTTTGGAAACAAATGAAATTGGTTCATTTGATACATGCGAATCTTGTTTACAAGGTAAAATGACCAAGAAACCCTTTAGTGGCACAAACCAAAGGGCAAAAGATTTATTAGGCATCATACATTCAGATGTATGTGGTCCTTTTAAGCCAATGACTAGGAATGGTGAAAGATACTTCGTAACTTTTACCGACGACTTTAGTCGTTATGGTTATGTGTACTTGCTAAGTCACAAAGATGAAGTGTTTGAAACGTTCAAAATCTTCCAAAACGAAGTAGAGAATCAACTCACCAAGACAATCAAAGTTCTTCGTTCCGATAGAGGAGGTGAATACCTTAGCGATGCCTTTCAAGATCATCTTAGGAGTTGTGGGATCATCTCACAACTTACTCCACCTGGAACACCACAACATAATGGTGTGTCTGAGAGGAGGAATCGAACTCTATTGGATATGGTTCGATCTATGATGGCTAGAAGCACATTGCCTCTGTCATTTTGGGGTTACGCTTTGCTCTCCGCGGCTCGTATATTAAATATGGCCCCAACCAAGAAAGTGGATAAGACACCTTTTGAAATATGGCATGGAACAGTTCCATCTTTATCATATTTAAAGGTATGGGGTTGTGATGCTTATGTAAAGCAATACACCCCAAACAAGTTAGAAGTACGATCCATTAAGTGTATCTTCGTGGGATATCCTAAAGATGATATAGGATATTATTTCTACGATCCAACAGAGCAGAAGGTATTTGTTGCTCGAAAGGGTAAGTTCTTGGAGGATAAGTTCCTTATGGAAGGAACTAATAGAACAGTGGAACTTGATGAGGATCAAGAATCACAACCCGATACACGTTTGGTTGATACTAGCACTCAACAAGAGGTTGTTGAAAATGATCAAATGGTTGATCAACATACACAAAACGTTCGCAGATCTGGTAGAATTAGTAATCCACCTGAAAGATATGGATTTTTCATGGATGGATGCTATGTGGTAGATTCAGATGAACCAACCACATACCATGATGCAATGTCAAAATCTGATTGCGACAAATGGCTTGAAGCCATGAACGTAGAGATGCAATCCATGTATGACAACCAAGTTTGGGAATTGGTTGTGCCACCTCTTAACTCCAAAGTAGTTGGAAGTAAGTGGGTTTTCAAGAAGAAAACAGATATGCATGGCAACTTGGATACTTATAAAGCGAGACTTGTAGCAAAAGGTTTCACTCAAACTCAAGGGGTTGATTATGATGAGACCTTCTCGCCAGTGGCAATGCTAAAGTCGATTAGGATATTATTTGCCATAGCTGCATATTATGACTATGAGATTTGGCAAATGGATGTCAAAACGGCTTTCCTCAATGGATATCTTGATGAAGATGTCTATATGGTTCAGCCTGAAGGTTTTGTCGATCCAAAACATCCTAACAAAGTGTGCAAGTTAAAGAAATCAATCTATGGATTGAAACAAGCATCGAGAAGTTGGAATCACCGTTTTGATGAAGAGATTAGGAATTTTGGGTTCATCAAGAACGGCGATGAAGCTTGTGTGTATAAGAAAGCTAGTGGGAGCACCGTCACTTTCTTAGTATTGTATGTCGATGACATTCTACTATTTGGAAATGACATTCCAACCATGGAAGGTGTAAAAACCTGGCTTGGAAGATGTTTTTCCATTAAAGATCTTGGAGAAGCTGCCTATATTTTGGGAATAAAGATCTATAGGGATAGATCAAGGCGCTTGATAGGTTTAAACCAAAGTGCATACATTGACAAGGTCTTGAAAAGGTTCAAGATGGAGAACTCTAAGAAAGGTTTGGTACCTATTCAAAAGGGGACGATATTGAATGTAACTCAATGTCCAAGCTCAAAGGATGAGCAAGAAAGAATGAAAGGAATCCCATATGCGTCTGCTATTGGATCCATAATGTATGCAATGATATGTACTAGACCGGACGTGTCATGCGCTTTAAGCATGACAAGCAGATACCAGCAAAATCCAGGTAACAGTCATTGGATGGCTGTTAAGAGCATATTGAAATACCTTAGGAGGACTAAGGATATGTTTCTAATTTATGGATCTGGTGAAGAGGAACTCGTTGTAAAAGGTTACACGGATGCGAGTTTCCAAACTGATCGAGATGGTTCACGATCACAATCTGGGTATGTCTTCATTTTGAATGGAGCTGCAATCTCTTGGAAGAGCTCGAAGCAGGATGTTGTAGCATTGTCCACTACAGAATCAGAATACATCGCCGCCTCATTGGCAGCACAAGAAGCTGCGTGGTTAAAGAAGTTCATTGCCGACCTAGGGGTAGTCCCTACCATTCAAGACCCCCTAGAGATCTTTTGTGATAACGAGGGTGCGATTGCTCAAATCAAGGAACCTCGTGCACACCAAAAGACTAGGCACATTGAGCGGAGATTCAACTACATAAGGGATGAAGTTGAAAAAGGAAAGATTTGCATTCGCAAAGTTCACACCGATCAAAACATTGCGGATCCACTCACGAAGCTCCTTGAACGGCCAAAACATGAGGGTCATACTTGTGCCTTAGGACTTCGATATTCTAGTGATTGGATTTGATCTATTTTGTATTTGGATATTGGAACAATTGTTATTTTAACTCTTTTATGGTATTTTGAGTTATGTTCCATTTTAGCATGTTTAAATCCGTGAATAAATTAATTATTCTAAATGTCCGTAGTCGATCATACTTGTGGGAACAAATATGAATGTAAGACTATTATGAACTTGGATTGGTGGATATTCATTAGGTATGAATATAGAGCAAAGTGTTGCTGCCAAAGTTCATAGATATTTGTGGGATACAAATATTGGACTGGCCCGCTCTCAAATCTTACTGCATGGAATCTTTTGTGATTGATCATAAGTAAATTTGAGCAAAGGCGAATATCATAGTATCCTCTGACCTGAGATACATATTGGGTCTTGATATTCACTAAATATTGTACCTTGACTTAGTTCTTCGCTATCTGTAATAAGACAGTACACAAGGCTAAGCTCAGGTGTGGTACGAGGTGATTGTGAGAGACGTATGTAGTCAAGAAGGGATTTGTTCCTCTTATTCGTTGAGAGTAAGATGTCTAAGGCCTGCTTAAGTTAAATCAACAGAAAATGATCACACTGTGTCTCTGGATTTGACATGACATCTGTAACGAAAGGATAAATGATAGATTCACCTAAATCATTTTCAAGTAAGGGACTTGAAGGGGATGATGTTATTGAATGGCACTTCGTCATACGTATTAGGGGTAGTGAACCGTTGTTAGGCGTTATTTACTACTTGCATCAATCTTCTATGTATCTTGTGCAAGTGGGAGATTGTTGGACTCTGTATGCCCAAGACACATATTAAATTGATGTGGCTAGTACGTTATGATCCAAGTCGGGTCATACCCAATAACAAGCTAGACAAACACCTACAATATTTATTTATGATATGATCAAACAAATAAATATTAACACTTAGAATGTTTAGAAATTGGTTTTCTAAATAATTGCACTTGACAAACTAATAAATTATATGGATAATTTATTTTGAGAGAATATTTTATTTTTGTTATTTAATGGGTTAAATAACAATTTTTAAAAGATTGCATAAGTCTTGTAAACATGGGATGTCTAATTTTATAAAAGTTATAAAATTAAAATACAAGACTTGATTTAATAAAAAATTTGAAAATTTTGGGTGGGAAAACCCCATGTGGGCCGTCCACTTTGGGTGGTTCCAAGATGGTTTTCACCAATAAAATTACATGCAATCTTACAAGAAGGCTCCCTCTTGATTGGGTGAATTGGGAGGTGAACTTCTCTCATCATTAATAAATAAAACCTTCTCTCATTTTTTATATTCATAAGAAAAAGTTTTACAAGTGCAAGAAAAAAAGAAAACTCTCAAAACTCCTCTCTAATTTTCGGCCAAGAGTGGGTTGATCAAGAGGGTGTTTGATTTGAGTTTCAAGTGTAGAAATCCTAGCAACATAAGGTGTTCGTTGGAAGCTTGGGGTATGCAAGCTTGAGGTCTTCTCCTTTGAAGATTTCCATTCAAGAATATCATCTTCTTCATATCACCTTGCTCTTGGAAAGGTAGTATTCTAAAACACCCTATGGTTGTAATTTTGATAGCATGCATTTCATATATGGATCCGGTTTTGGGTTTTGCATTTAAAATGGTTTTAAATCTTGCAAAGTAACATGTTTTAAATCCTTATTCCGCTGCGTTTTAATTTTATTTGGATAAAATTACTTTGATAAACATGTGAAAAACCCAACAACTGTCCCCAACCACTGGGACGCATGCTCGAATGTAGTGAACTCACCTTTGGTTTGCTCGGTATGTTATGTTATGTTACCCGTTCCTAGTTGGTCAACCAAGCCCTACCGTGGTTACCGAAAACAGTCAGTTTTGTATACACGTAAATCTTGTATACTCTTTGCACATTATCCAAGTAATGAACAAGTATAGCACATACTATTGCACAAGTTATAATAAGTATGTGGGCCATATATTTATTCACGTTACAAGTTCATATCTCACAATGGCATATACTAACAATTCGGTTCTCGTACAAGTAATCGTGCAAGTTCACAAATATGAAACAGTTTAATATTCTAATACATCAATATTCTAATTGCACAATTCTAATTTCATTAGAATTTCAACAACTTCTTGTGTTCCACATAAACCTCAATCACGTTCCAACACATTGTGCATATGATCATGATTTATCATGCATACATTCAATTCATTGACAAACTACACTACATGATACTCATTGAATCATTACAACAAACAAGTATTATCGGGCCATTATATTATAAAAACTAACAAGCATCAAGTATTACCATTATCAAAACAAATGGCCGACAACTGTTTAAAGCATCAGATCACGTGATGGCCTGACAATTTTATTTTATTAAACTTCACAATCAATCTTGGGCTTGTCTATTCATTCACATGATACATTCTGATAACTTTCAATTTATATTCAATCTTTAATACAATTCAAACTATCATTGTCTTTTTCTAATAATTTATTCACCATAATCATTTTCTAAATCAGATTATCTATTACTCTAATACCCATTATCATTTGATTCTAGCTTTCATGCACTCTCCAAGCAAAATAGCCATCGATCTGATTATGATAATTATCAACAGTTTACGTAATTCATAACTTCTCATAACTCCACATGAAACCCTATCGTCATACATACAACCTATGTAGCCTAACAATATCATCAACCATATCAGATCCATGAGTCATAAAATGCATACCAAAGGTTATATAAGCATGCATCTAGTACCATACAAACACATAATCAACACACATCATTCATCGCCGATCATCCAGCCTACCCAAGAGCATCACATCGCACAAGATTATCAAGTTCAAGAATAATCACCAACTGTAATCTACCCACTTTAATTACGTATATTGTTCATGATATCAAACCGTAATCACAACACTTCTAGCGGATAGCAACTCATAACAGTTTTCAAATAGTTTCAATCATCACACATAACATAGCCGTACATAAAAGGAATGCAACGTAAATTAATCGCATAATCCACTAACCTGGCATGCGAGACAAGGTGGACTATTGGAGAAAAGGGATTGCAACCAGAAAGGAAGGAGGTGTATATCCCCCCTCGTTGCCGTCGATGAGGAAGGAGGACTAGGGTTGGGTAGTCAAGTGTATATGATAGAAGAGAACCCTACACAATTGCTCATGTATTTACGACCACAATACATGGGCCGAACTCAGGTTGGCTCATAGATATTCGGCCGAGAACACCCAGTAGCAAGGAAAGCTTGTTTGGCCCAAACCCAAAAAGGTGTGCGATACGACGGGATTTGTAGGATTAATCATTCAACATATATTAACTTACATTATGTATATAATTAGAATCTCGCATAAATTACTCCATAATTAACATAGCAGGTACTCGGTTGCAACATGTAGTGAGACATGAGGCATAGATTAATTGGACCAAAACTCTAACAATTATGATATCTCATGCAAACCTTTCAAATCAACTAGCCGACAATCATCTATTTTGAATTGAATATAAAAACGAACACTTCACGTGATGTTTAGTATAAAGGGAACACACTTTGTGTCAAGCCCAAACACCATAGCCCAATTACTCCATGGGTTCGTACACGGCCAGTGGTCAAGGAATCAAATAACGCTGACCTGAAAAGTTAGGGTTGTCACATATCTGCTGCTGAGCCTACTGCTCTAGGTGATCAAAGCAGCAGACCAACTGTTTTGAAACCCACACCTACAAAACCCAAAAGGCTTTACAAAAAGAAAAATCAAAAACCCCCCAAACCAATCAAAACGGCAACTCTGGAGGATGAGATACCAGAGTTAATGCCGGTGACAACACAAATGTCACAAGAAACCACTGCTGCTTCTTCCTCACAGCAGTTGGTACAAAAATCTCAACCTATAACCATAACTCCTCCTGCTTCTTCACAAAAAGAACAGGTTGTACACAAAGGGCCACCACATTATGATGCTCTGGAGACACTCGTTTCCATCATCCACAGCTCAATGCCCGAAGCAAGTCCGCCTTCTACACCAACCATCACATCCACTATTCCACCAAAAACACAACTACTGTTGGATGCAATTGATTTGAACCAGGCATTACTCAGTCCTTCTCAATCACCTGTCAATGAGAATATGCCTCAACAAATGACTGAGCCTGCTGTATCATTCATTGCTAACCCACCAACACAACCTGAGGAGGTTACACCCATTGAGTTACAAGTAACTCTTTGTGGTAATCCAAGTGAAGCAGCCACTACAACTGTTGAACCCACTGGTTTACAGTTGGACAGTGGTTACATCAATAAGACTTCCTTGGAGGCAATTCCTTTTATAGCACCTCTACCAACCACCAGTGGATTTATTTATCCTACTGGCAACATCAAAAGGTTGTCAAGTGTTGAAGGAAGAAGACCCCAGTACCAAGAAAAAAGGGGCATCAGTGGTTAATGTTTGGAGTAAACTCCCTACTTCAACCACTAATAAAACCACTGTTAGTGGGAAATCAGATGATCCCATTAAATTGGGTGATGATTTAAAGTACCAGAAATTGACGGCTCGTGTTGAAAAACTTGATAACTCTGTTGCAGAGCTCAAAGATATGCTCCAACAATTGTTACAGGTACAAAAGGTACAATCCATTGTTGTTCCACCTCAAGCACCTGCTCCCTAGCAGGCACCTGCTACAAATGAGCTCTGGAATCCATTCCAACCTTTTCTCCATCATCAAGCACAAATAGCAGATCAGCAACATGAAAAACATGTTCAAGAGCTGAGAAATGCTATGGAGTCTAGGTTCAAAGACACTCAGGCTGATCTAAAGGCTCTCAAAACTCAGATCCTGCACAACTCTGGCACTGCTCCTCCATCAGTGTTCTTCATTGATCAACTCCCCGAAGATAATACCAAAAAGGGGGAGAAAATTCAGGAGTGGAGAAGGAAAGGAATAACAGATGGTCTCTACCTTGAATTGAATATAAAAACGAACACTTCACGTGATGTTTAGTATAAAGGGAACACACTTTGTGTCAAGCCCAAACACCATAGCCCAATTACTCCATGGGTTCGTACACGGCCAGTGGTCAAGGAATCAAATAACGCTGACCTGAAAAGTTAGGGTTGTCACATCATCCCTAACTTGAAAGAAATTTCGTCCCGAAATTTGATATGCAGCCTCATAAGAGCGGAGTGACGTATCAGAATGACTGTGATTTTTCCCCGGGTACCACATCATCCCCAACTTGAAAGAAATTTCGTCCCGAAATCCATTAGTTGCATGAAGATCGGATCCGACAGCTTCCCAATCTATTATTTCGATGGATTCCTCGTCAAACTCCAACTCGTCATAAATCTTAGGCTTTGGTAAGGGTATCACACGTGTTTCATCGGACAAACATTACACTAGATCCGAGACATAAGTGACATCGTGAGCGTTACCCATTTCGTCAAGTAACCCGAGTTTGTAAGCCATGTTACTGATTCATTCCAAAATTTCAAATTGCCCAACGTAACGTAAATTAAGCTTATCGCGCTTCTCAGAGCGCACCGCACCCTCCCAGGGTGAGACTTTCAACATGACACGTTAGTCTGCAGCGAACTCCCAGTGTTAACTAAGTTTACCAGCTTTTCTGATGATCACGCGTTGCCGCCATACAATTTCCGGTTTAAACAATCTTCCCAAGAATTCCGAGTATAAGTCTTAGACCTGTGATTAGGTTGTCATCCTCCTTAGTCCAATAAGGGAGTCTGCGTTGTCGCCCAAGCGATGCCTCAAACAAAGTTGTCTAAATACTAGAGTGGTAACTGTTGCAGTAAAGCTCAACCAAAGGTAGATATCCCTCCAAATTTACTAAAGTCAATCACACACATGCTCGCAGCATGTCTTTGAGTGTCAGGATGGCTCGTTTATTCTGACCGTTTATCTTACGGTGGTGATAAGCAATGCTCATGTTTAGACGTGAGCCAAGGGTGTTGTGTGTTGCCAGGCGAAAATCAAGTATAGGTCAAAATCTGAGGTATCAGGAGTTGGCACCTCGTGCCTAAAAGTCGCCTCTCTCCGAGGAGCATTCATAGCTGTGGAGACTCGTCAGTTCTGTTGATTGCAAAAAAAAAATGTGTTGGTGACGTGAGACCATCGACGATCACCTATGTGATACTGTTTCCGTTTCGAGTTACTGATACTCCACCTTGACTTTCCCACAAGTCAAACATCATTCACATACATAGCTAGGTGGGCCTTCATGATCGATCACTAGTACAAGATTTTATAGATCCTAATGTCTCTCATCAAAATCCAGACGACTAGAATATCGAGGCCGGTATGCTTTGCTCCTCACGATTTTCCTACAGTTGCCATATAATGGGACCCACATTCGTTCCACGAGGTAGCGAATATCGTCCGACTTGCCAAAAGTTGCCCTTCCATGCCCCGCATGGACTCAACTTGAAAATTCTCTTCCTTCAGTGCTTCGATGTAAACAGGGCGAATCTGAGCGGGTAGGCGAGAATCGATGGTGAGTTGTAAGCTCATGCGCGTTTAGGTTCCATAGTCATATCCGCTCGAGAGTTTCATCCAACGATGCCATCACATAATTTGCTCTCTCAAAACAAAGGTACACGGGAGGCCCTTGTGACCGGTCTAAATGGTGTAATTGGTACCGTCCAAGTAATGCCTCCATCATAATTCCAAGGACCATGGCTTCCACCGCAGGTTATGACTTGTGCAAATCTTCCCGTAAATCCACCGAGTAGATCATTACTTTCTTCGTGTTGCATCAGCGTGTAACTGGAACTCTGATCCGAATCGTCATGGTACACCACTAGATCACCCGTACACTCGGGTAAAGATGATGTCCGGTGCGTTGTAGTGTTGGGTTCCCCAAAAGCTGAAGAGTCGTTCTCCTGTTTTGTCTCCCACGAATACACGGCACACCGCTGTGTTGAAAATCCCGCGATGAACCTGCGATAGCATCTTGCGAAACCAAGGATTTGTCGTATCCCCAAAGGGATATTCAGCGTCGATCAGTTTCTAGCAGAATGGATATTAGCGAGATCCACGTGTATTCCCACTTTGTTGGCTACGGGACCAAGAAAGATATGTACCTCTCGAATCCAGAAGTAAGTTACACTGAACGAAACTTCGCGTGTAGTGGCTCCTTCCTCGGGAGCTCTAAGATAGGATACAAATGCCGCCCATGGTGTTCCTGTCCCCTGGAAATGATTCAAAACTTCCTCAATAAACATGGTTGATTCATGTGATCCATAAAACTGCTGGTGCGCTGATTAACCCAAAGGTCATGGAATACAAAGTCGCAATGGCCGTACTGCGTTCGATATGCCGTCTTAGGAACATTTTCCCCCTTGGACTTCCATCTGATGATAGTTCGTTCGTCAGTCAACTCTCGAATAGGAGCTCGGCCCTCGCAGCTGGTCAACAGGTTGTCAGTACAATGGTCGAGGCAAACAGTTCTTGACTTTCACCTTGCTGAGTTCTGGATAATCAGTGCACATCCAAAAAGGCTTATCTTCACGGATATATTTGGGGCTCCCCAAAGCGAAAAGCTAGGTCCGACAAACTCCTGTCCAGTATTTCCTGTAGTTGATTAAACAGTTCTTGCAACCCTCCTGTGCAAGATGGTACATTGTACGAGTATTCAGAGTTGCCTCTGTCGTGAGATCAACTGAGATTCCGACTAACAGTTGTGAAAGTAAACCTGAAAGTTCCTCGAGTAGCACACCGAGAGGAGTCATGAACAATAGGTGGATCCTCGATCATCTTTTCCTTAGCCTTAAATCAGTAACGAGTGCTAATATAGCGGAATAATCCTTCCGTAGACACTTCTGGGCTTTCATTGCAGAATCGCTGCTAACCATTGCGCCACTCTGACGCGTGAGAACAGATAACGATCCTCCACTAAGGAGAGGGATAAGTAGAATCTTCTCCTCACAGGGTATATCTATCAAGAACAACAGAAGGAAGGTCGATGTCGAACACTTGTTCCACAAGGTCGAGTTTGCGTCTCAACAATCATATGAGGTTTCCATTGCCTTACCATCAGCCGATTCCATAACCAAGTGGGTTTCAAGAAGCATCAGGGTTATACAGAACAGAGACGAAGTGATTCGTTACCAAGAACGTGTAAGTCACCATGTTGTTATAATCCTGGCGTCGCCCACGTCCATCCTAAATGCCTTTCCACGAGTACCGCATCCAGTGTTGTTGCAACTGCTACTAGAACTCTCAAGACTGTCGTTGTTCCATGGGTTGTAGGCGTCTTGACTTAACATCGGCCACTCCTTGTGGAAGCCACCATCATTTCCATACCGAAAGTCATGATTTGCGAGTACCTTGATGTCATCGCGACTGTTGTTTCTAATGTCGTTGCTCGAAATGGAGTCCTGCTGCCTTTCACTATTAGGGTCCATCCTTTTATAACTCGTGTCACGTCCCTAGGCACTACTCCTGGTGCAGGCAGTTACACATTCTACACCACGGCTGACTGTCATGGTTTATGTCCCGATTGATTCGTGAGAGTTGACTTCTCATAGGTCGTTGTCTAGGGTTTAAGGATCCAGTTGAAGCCAATTTGCTGGTGTTCGCTGCCAGTAATCAGGGTCGTTCTGGTACTGAGGTTGGTAAGGCACTACGCTCATCCTCTTGTGCATCGTTCTTTCATGTTGACTGAGTACTACACGATATGTTTCCAGAGTGTTTGCAGAAGTGATCGCACGTCGGGGTCTAAGACGTTAGTACAGTGAGTTCCAGCAAGCAAAGAGGAGTGTGAGGGGTATAGACCAATCATTGATGTTGCAACATCCAACTCAGGGACGTTCGTACAAGCACCTAACATTCTACACAGTTCGCTAGGCGTTCAGATGGGTGTTCAGGTAAGACTCGATAGCATCGAGATTTGAAAGGATTCAGAGAGGAGTGAAAAGATCACGTTCAAGTAAGAGACAATCACTGATATGACTCTTATAGACTGTTGTGTTTCACATCGATCAAATAACGGAACGGAACCCCTTTTTCACTTGTTAAGCCTCACTGGGACTCGCATGCACCCCACATTGTTATTATGTGTGCACCCACAATAACACTGTGATTTGCATGCCCATCTCAGTTCCTCTTAACTCATGTCAAATGGTCCCTCCAACTCGAGTGGCAATCAAAGAGCATCACGTAACGTGGGTCATGAATGTTTAGGGAAATACCACCCTATCAGGCACATAACAGAGGCAGGTGATACATGAATTCATACTATTGTGCTAGACGTGCAATCTCATGCAATATCATATGTAAGTGTTCACTAGTTATGCAGTACAACGAGTATACGAGAGACGAACCTTGCAGTCTGGAGCTGAGTGTCATGGTCGTATTCAGAACTTGTTTGGTTATAGTCTGGTTTTATAAAAACATTTTTAAACCAAGTTCACTATAACCAGTGGCTCTGATACCAAACTGTCACACCCTCAAATTACCACCTAGGGAGTGTCCCTGTTAGGCGTGTGACTACTAGCAATGAGCCACCAATTACGTTGAATCACAAGTTTAAAATAAAGTTCCATCGTTTAATAATAATGAAATCCCAATCGTAAGTCATTCAAAACCATAAGTTCAGCGGAAGCGTAAAGATACCATAAAGTAAATACTAAACGATCATAATAAATAAATGTTTGATAAATAAACCCATCAATGCCACCATGACCACTCACGCCCTCCAGCCAGCAAGTTCCTGTTCCCAAGTACCTAACGACCTGCGAGCATGTAACAAATGTATCAGACAAAGCTGGCGAGTTCACAGTTTTAGAAAACGTTTGTTACCAGTTGTATGTAAAACAGTTCAATAACCAATGCAAGTAATATTGTTAATATCTCAATTCCGAACAAGACGGCTCCTGAAATACATGACTGCCCTTCCCACGTACTCCTATCTAGTACTGGGCCACGACTGGGTCATTAGTTCACATCCGTCCTATCTAGGAGCGGTGTGAGGGTGCCAAACCTAAGTAGCGCTACCAACTAATACCCGTTACCCTCCAGGTAACATAATAAGGAACTTACAAAGATGATAGGTGAGAATATTAACCAATATACCTGTTTTTACCCAAAAGACTTATCCCTCTATGGGATACCCACTGACTGTCCCCAACCACTGGGACGCATGCTCGAATGTAGTGAACTCACCTTTGGTTTGCTCGGTATGTTATGTTATGTTACCCGTTCCTAGTTGGTCAACCAAGCCCTACCGTGGTTACCGAAAACAGTCAGTTTTGTATACACGTAAATCTTGTATACTCTTTGCACATTATCCAAGTAATGAACAAGTATAGCAAATACTATTGCACAAGTTATAATAAGTATGCGGGCCATATATTTATTCACGTTACAAGTTCATATCTCACAATGGCATATACTAACAATTCGGTTCTCATACAAGTAATCGTGCAAGTTCACAAATATGAAACAGTTTAATATTCTAATACATCAATATTCTAATTGCACAATTCTAATTTCATTAGAATTTCAACAACTTCTTGTGTTCCACATAAACCTCAATCACGTTCCAACACATTGTGCATATGATCATGATTTATCATGCATACATTCAATTCATTGACAAACTACACTACATGATACTCATTGAATCATTACAACAAACAAGTATTATCGGGCCATTATATTATAAAAACTAACAAGCATCAAGTATTACCATTATCAAAACAAATGGCCGACAACTGTTTAAAGCATCAGATCACGTGATGGCCTGACAATTTTATTTTATTAAACTTCACAATCAATCTTGGGCTTGTCTATTCATTCACATGATACATTCTGATAACTTTCAATTTATATTCAATCTTTAATACAATTCAAACTATCATTGTCTTTTTCTAATAATTTATTCACCATAATCATTTTCTAAATCAGATTATCTATTACTCTAATACCCATTATCATTTGATTCTAGCTTTCATGCACTCTCCAAGCAAAATAGCCATCGATCTGATTATGATAATTATCAACAGTTTACGTAATTCATAACTTCTCATAACTCCACATGAAACCCTATCGTCATACATACAACCTATGTAGCCTAACAATATCATCAACCATATCAGATCCATGAGTCATAAAATGCATACCAAAGGTTATATAAGCATGCATCTAGTACCATACAAACACATAATCAACACACATCATTCATCGCCGATCATCCAGCCTACCCAAGAGCATCACATCGCACAAGATTATCAAGTTCAAGAATAATCACCAACTGTAATCTACCCACTTTAATTACGTATATTGTTCATGATATCAAACCGTAATCACAACACTTCTAGCGGATAGCAACTCATAACAGTTTTCAAATAGTTTCAATCATCACACATAACATAGCCGTACATAAAAGGAATGCAACGTAAATTAATCGCATAATCCACTAACCTGGCATGCGAGACAAGGTGGACTATTGGAGAAAAGGGATTGCAACCAGAAAGGAAGGAGGTGTATATCCCCCCTCGTTGCCGTCAATGAGGAAGGAGGACTAGGGTTGGGTAGTCAAGTGTATATGATAGAAGAGAACCCTACACAATTGCTCATGTATTTACGACCACAATACATGGGCCGAACTCAGGTTGGCTCATAGATATTCGGCCGAGAACACCCAGTAGCAAGGAAAGCTTGTTTGGCCCAAACCCAAAAAGGTGTGCGATACGACGGGATTTGTAGGATTAATCATTCAACATATATTAACTTACATTATGTATATAATTAGAATCTCGCATAAATTACTCCATAATTAACATAGCAGGTACTCGGTTGCAACATGTAGTGAGACATGAGGCATAGATTAATTGGACCAAAACTCTAACAATTATGATATCTCATGCAAACCTTTCAAATCAACTAGCCGACAATCATCTATTTTGAATTGAATATAAAAACGAACACTTCACGTGATGTTTAGTATAAAGGGAACACACTTTGTGTCAAGCCCAAACACCATAGCCCAATTACTCCATGGGTTCGTACACGGCCAGTGGTCAAGGAATCAAATAACGCTGACCTGAAAAGTTAGGGTTGTCACATATCTGCTGCTGAGCCTACTGCTCTAGGTGATCAAAGCAGCAGACCAACTGTTTTGAAACCCACACCTACAAAACCCAAAAGGCTTTACAAAAAGAAAAATCAAAAACCCCCCAAACCAATCAAAACGGCAACTCTGGAGGATGAGATACCAGAGTTAATGCCTGTGACCACACAAATGTCACAAGAAACCACTGCTGCTTCTTCCTCACAGCAGTTGGTACAAAAATCTCAACCTATAACCATAACTCCTCCTGCTTCTTCACAAAAAGAACAGGTTGTACACAAAGGGCCACCACATTATGATGCTCTGGAGACACTCGTTTCCATCATCCACAGCTCAATGCCCGGAGCAAGTCCGCCTTCTACACCAACCATCACATCCACTATTCCACCAAAAACACAACTACTGTTGGATGCAATTGATTTGAACCAGGCATTACTCAGTCCTTCTCAATCACCTGTCAATGAGAATATGCCTCAACAAATGACTGAGCCTGCTGTATCATTCATTGCTAACCCACCAACACAACCTGAGGAGGTTACACCCATTGAGTTACAAGTAACTCTTTGTGGTAATCCAAGTGAAGCAGCCACTACAACTGTTGAACCCACTGGTTTACAGTTGGACAGTGGTTACATCAATAAGACTTCCTTGGAGGCAATTCCTTTTATAGCACCTCTACCAACCACCAGTGGATTTATTTATCCTACTGGCAACATCAAAAGGTTGTCAAGTGTTGAAGGAAGAAGACCCCAGTACCAAGAAAAAAGGGGCATCAGTGGTTAATGTTTGGAGTAAACTCCCTACTTCAACCACTAATAAAACCACTGTTAGTGGGAAATCAGATGATCCCATTAAATTGGGTGATGATTTAAAGTACCAGAAATTGACGGCTCGTGTTGAAAAACTTGATAACTCTGTTGCAGAGCTCAAAGATATGCTCCAACAATTGTTACAGGTACAAAAGGTACAATCCATTGTTGTTCCACCTCAAGCACCTGCTCCCTAGCAGGCACCTGCTACAAATGAGCTCTGGAATCCATTCCAACCTTTTCTCCATCATCAAGCACAAATAGCAGATCAGCAACATGAAAAACATGTTCAAGAGCTGAGAAATGCTATGGAGTCTAGGTTCAAAGACACTCAGGCTGATCTAAAGGCTCTCAAAACTCAGATCCTGCACAACTCTGGCACTGCTCCTCCATCAGTGTTCTTCATTGATCAACTCCCCGAAGATAATACCAAAAAGGGGGAGAAAATTCAGGAGTGGAGAAGGAAAGGAATAACAGATGGTCTCTACCTTGCACCAGAAAATTCAAATATGACCAAACAGATTCCTTTGCCAGATGGGAGTAAGAAAACTGATGTGACCACAAATGCACTTGCAGAAGCACTTGCATGTGTGAAAAGGGATAGAGAGGCCAAAAAGAAAGCCAGGGTGGATTATCCGGATCAGGGTACTTCAGGGTCAAGAGATGATGAAAATCTTATTGATGAAAAGAAGAAGCCTACAAGAAGAGTAAGGCTACCCAAATCCATTCCAGTCAGACGTTCAAAGTCTGCTAAAAAACCACCACCTAAAACGGCTGTTGTAACTCCTGTTGTATCAGCTGCTGTTGGTACTTCAGTAGTTTCAACATCTGCTCCCACTTCAACACCCACCACCTCAACACACACTACATCCACTGCTTTACCACCATCACCACCAAAATCAAAATCACCTCCTGTCAAAAGGCAGAAGACAGCAGTTGTTATAACTTCTGCTGTAAAGACAACAGTGGTTGGAACACCAGTTGTTTCAACAGCTGTTAGTCTATCACCCACCACTGCCACTACAACCACCTTTCCATCCAAAACATCATCAGTCCCCCCTCAAATAAAGAGGAGAAGGCTAATTCCTAAAGATGATGTCACTACACCATCCCAAACATCTTCAAAACCTTTAGCTCTTGTCAATATACCAAAACCAGTCCCACTCTCTTCTGTTCCAATGCACAAGCCCTTACCTCCTGCAGGTGTTCAACTTCCTCTTGAACTAGAAGCTGTTAGAGAAGAAATAAAATCCTTTTATACTGAGGATGACCCTGCCAAAAGGAGTTTGCCTTCAATCAAAGGATATCCATGGCCCAAAAATATTGATGAATATTTGAAGATAAAGGCCAAGCAAGCAGAGGATATCTCGAAAAGAAACACACAAGGGAAATCTGACAAAGAAGTATCAAGATACAACCAATATCTGCTCACACAAGTCAGTTCCTTAGAACGTTTTGCAAAGAATGTCAGTCAACAAATTTCAGAAAGAGCAGCTGAAACCTTGAAGAAAGACTACATTGAAAGCATTATGCTTTACAAAAGATACAAAGGAGAGAGACACATGTACAAAGAGTGGACTGTTCCTGAGCTTGAAGTTGAAGCTGCAAGAATTCAAGACATGATAAAAAGGAAAGTCACTCACACTCCTCCTGATTGGGCAAAGTTCAGAAAGAATGTACCTGATAAGCAAATGGAACTGAAGAGAATGAAAGAAGAACTGGTTGTTGCTGATTTTGGTACAAAAAGACAAATTGCTAGATGGAAAGAAGATGTGGTCAGGTCAACCTACAAAAGGTTGGAGGAATTAAGAAAGAAAGATCCAAAAACTCCTCAAAAACCTGACTATCCTGAAGCAGCGGTTTCAAAAAGACCAACAAAGCTGCATATCAGAAAAACCACTGCTCCAACTGGCACTGCCTTTTACAAAAGAAGGAGTCAAAGCCAGCTAGGTGCTGAAACAGTTCAAGAAACTCTTACTGGAAATGTCGTTGTAAAAGAAGGCTTGTTAAGAAAGCTAAAAGAAGAACTTGAACTGGAAAACTCTGCTACCACTGCTCAGCCAGTGATGAACAGGCCAGCCTCACCAAATACTTCTGCTAATAAACATCTCCCAAGAAACCCACCAGGCTCAAAAATACAAAAGTGGGAAACTGACAAACAGGCCTGCGTATTGACTTTGCTCAGGTCTGGTGGAGAAGTGGAGAAAATATCAAGGGAACAAGCTCTTGGCCTGAGTCTTGAAGATTTGCAGGATCTCCTTGATCTTCCACTTAGCAGGGATGATGAAGATACAGATGCCCTTGACTTTGAGTTACAATTTAAAGGTCAGATAAGGGAGCTGTTAATGAGGCAATAAAATGTCCACAAATAATGAAGGGTTTTGGCATTATCTGTTCCAGGGGGAGATTGTTGGGATTGAACCCTATCAGAGGAACAGATAATTAAAGCCAAAACTGGATCAGAGCAGTGGATCCTGAATAAGCAGATGTTGATATACAAATCTCTCCCCTTGAAAGTGATTACAACTATTGATGACTTCCTATCTGCTGATCTTGCTAAACTGCTGACCCATAACTGCTGCTCAACTAAATATCTGATGGAAGACTAAAGTCCTGCTGATTCAATCTACTGCCTTGAGTCAAGCACTGCTGATCAGGACAAGTGCTGCTGGGTTCACAGCAGTAGAAGGTTGCAACAGCTGTTCTAAAGTCTGTTTTGTAATAGAATGTATTAGCAGTAGTTAACACAAGCAGTGTCTGTATAGATCAGAGGTTAGAGTTTGTTAGGAGGTTAGATGTCACTTTCATGGTGACGTCAGCTTTGATTCTCAGTGGTTTGATCTGCACTATAAATAGAGCAGTATCTGTACTGTTCTATTTGAGCTTAGAGCTTTTGCTCATCTCCTTTCATCTTGTACGATCAACCAGGGAGTATCAGGCTGAGGGGGAGTTTAGTATGTAAACATGTATGTAATCTTTTGATTTGAATCTTTCGACTAATGAGAATCATTTGTTTATGAAAAACTATTTTCCCCTTGGTTGTGTTTACAAAGTTTGCTACTCATTTCCGCTGCATTTATATCATTTCATGTGTTCTGATTAATCGTTTTATGCAAACAAACACAATCATGATGGCCCAAGATCCCAACATGATGGTACTCCAGTAGAACGATGGCTTTGCTCTGAGGCAACTGGTATTGGTTCACCATACATATTTCTTTCCATTTTTGGTTTGTGAATTTGGTTAGTAACCAATGCCCACTGATTTGCCGTAATAGAACACACTCGTGATGAGGACGAGGGAGTGGGAGATTCGGCCCATGATGGCGATAAACCCGTGCTTCTATACTTGCTCTCCGTATTAGATGCAGGTGCGAGAGATTCGGCCCATGATGGCGATAAACCCATGCTTCTATACTTGCTCTCTGTATTGGATGGAATTCCCCACCAATCTGAACTCATTTTGAATATATAATAATGAATACCTGCTTAAATCACTTAAAACAAACCGTTAAAAATGATTTTCAAACCTTCTGTTAAAAATTTACAAAAGTAACCCACGAAAGGCCTGATTTTTGGCGAAACACCTTAACTGGCGAAAAAGGTTTTTCGTAAATGACAAAGTGACAAAAAAATAAGGTTTTTCGTCAAGGACCAATTATGACGAAAACTATGTTTTTCGTCAAAGACAAATCAGTGAATAAAAGTCTTTCTTTGACTAAAGTGTACAAACAAAAGATATTAGATATTTTCAACAATCTTATCCTCCTGACACAAGAAAGTTGGTAAGCCAACTTTCAAAACACCCATGCATGTTTATAATATTTTCCAAACAAACACAATCATTCTTATCAAAACAGTGTTCACCAACCCATCATGCCTTGTGACACTTTTGTCAAACAATTATATTATAATCCTTAACACTTCACAAGTAATTCAAACAAGATCAAAAGAAGATTATATTTGAAGAACAATATGAACTATTTGAATATATCAAGAACACTATGAGTTTTCCGGTGAAACTTATGAGTTTTCCGGTGCCGGAAAATCTTTCGAACACAATTTTTGCAAGAAAAGTTTAATAAAAACCAAACTTTAACATGTAAACATGAATTTAACAAGGTTTTTCATCAAACTAAACAGCAAAATATCTAGATTTTCAAAGATATAAACTGATTTTTCCAGAAAGTATGAACTCCAAACACAAGAAAACGCTCGGTTTTAACAAGGATGAAGAGCCAAGGCTCTGATACCACTTGTAGGTCCAACTAGCGGAGGATCTAGTCGCCTAATCCTTGTATACGAACAAACCCGGTTGTGCGAAATCCAACCGAGTAAGCAAATCGAGATAAGAACACAATGACACGAGACCAGAACAATATTCAACGAGTAAATCTCATGTATATTAGAACCAGCAAGTTTGTTTTTATCACAAGTATTACACACGATTATGCTTTCACAAACAAACTCTAAGTTCTCTCGTTTGTGTGTGCGCTCTCTGTGTTCTCTATCTTCACTTCTGTGTCTACTACTATCTTCTGTCTTCAGCCTGCCTATTTATAGCTGCAAGTCGATGAAACATGAAGCAGTCGACGAAACATCATCAGCAGCCGACGAAAGTCCATCAGACGACGAAACATTCATGGCGAAACACCATGTCTGACGAAAGACATCAGGTCTTTCGTCATAAAGATAAATGGCAGGAGTTTCGTCTATGGGTACTGCACATGTTTCGTTATGCGGACTGGACTAGGATTTTCGTCATGTAGGCAAGGTCCAGGTGTTTCGTCATGTAGCCAAGGTGCAGGTGTTTCGTCATGTTACAAGGTTAGGTCTTTCGTCATGCAGAACTTTGATGCAGACAGCAGCAAACAGAAGATAGTTCAGCAGCAAGCATCCACATTCAGAACAAAGTTGATTACAATCCGAGACACGACGGAGGATATCGAGTCTCGGCCTTCACTTCGTAAAGTACTCGAACCGAGCGAGCCGTATCCACAATTATGTATCAACAAGTATGATGTTCATAAGCAGTGAAAAGATGAAGCAAGAACGGTGCACAACCGCTGTTGGTAAATACCTCTGTTTCCGACCACCTTAAAACCAAGGACAGTCTTCTTTCTCCATAAACCACATACGTGGATCTAGGGTTTGACGAGGTTTTTCGGTGGTATTGACAAAAACTGTTTCAGGCGATGGTGAGAGAGGTTGGGATGAGAGATAGGGGGTGTGTTTGGTCCGACCTTTCGTGCACCACCGGAGGTGTGGTGATGATGTAAGGAGAAAAGAGAGGTGTGTGGTTCAATGGAGGTGGATGGGTTTTTTTTAGCGAGATGGAGATATGAGAAGAGAGAGCAAAAAAGTTAGTGGTGTGGTGGTGGTGTGGTGGCGGCGTCGACGGCAGTGATGGTGTATTGTGGTAGTGGTGGTGGCAGAGAAAGTGGTTTTGTAGAGAAATATAACTATATATGATATCTGGTTTCACATCACTAACACTTATTTCCAATTTTACTTTGCACGTTTTCTTTAGATAATTCAAATCTTGGTTTGATATGGACTTAAAAATTCAGAATATGGTTAAACCAACCATTAGAATTGCAATTTTCCTTTATTTAGGATCTGGTCTGATTACTTACTATGTGGATTGTGGACTTTAAGTTATTCTGGCTATATTGTATGTATATAATTTTTTATAAGTATTAATTAATGAAGTTTTTTTATCCGTCTCATGGAAGTTATCATTCTTTTTGGTCATGTCGGTCAAAAAAAGCTAATGTTATGTCCTGTTTTGAGGCATTAAAACTTTTTATGTTAATTCTTCTTAATATTTATTATTATGACAAAACACATCGATTGCCATAGCGATGATATGATTAGAAGCCCGTCGCGAAGCGCGGGATCTCACACTAGTTATTATTGAATTGAAAGACAAACACTATGAACATGTGCGCCTGTAGAAATTTGTAAAACCAACAATTTTATAAAATAAAATTGAGAAAAATGCTCGGATAGTCCCTGTGGTTTGCCCGTTTTTCACCTTTAGTCCCTAAGTTTCTAAAATTCACCTTTAGTCCCTAAGTTTCTAAAATTACACCTATGACCAAAATACCCCTACTATTAAATAATAATATTTGTTTAACATCCCCATCTCCATCTCTTAAACCTTCTTACCACCATAACTATACCTTCTTTTTTTTTTCTTCCTCTGTTCATAAAACCCACTTGAAATGTGTCTTCTACCCTTGCTGTCTCTCTTCCCCTCGTGTTCTTGAGAGAGAAAGAGCATGGATTTCAAAAGGGTTCCAAAAAATTTGCCCTCTTTTCATCTCATACTTCAATAACAAACAAAACCCTTTACTATTAAGTATTAACTCACTTGGATCACTTTATTTTTTTTTTTTTTTTTTTTTTTTTTTTTTTTTTTTGCATCTGGGTTTGATTTGTTTTGTACAAATTTGTTCTATTTTGTTCAGTTTTTATAAGATATGTTACATGCTAAAATACCCTTTTTGTTCTTGACTTCAATTGGTTGCTGCAATCCTTTACATTCTGCGACAGAGTATCATAATCAGGGCATAAAAAATAGCAAATTACTAATCAAAATTCCAATTTCCAACAAACCCATAAGCCCAATTCAACAAGATCACGATTCAAACACATAAATGCAATTAGAATTTATAAAACTGAACCAATAATCAGCAAATCAAACCCATTGATTTTTCCGTCTCTGGTGCCGGTAACAACTCGTCTCCGGTAACATCTCCGCCGTCGATTTCATTGCCTCCCGTCAGAAAAAAAAAATCTAATAAGCTCTCCACCGGAGCAATCGTCGCTATACAAGTCGGATCTGCGTTAATCCTAGCTCTACTATTACTAATCCTGTTACTATGCCTACCAAAAAAAAACGTAATCAACAAGCAAAACAGCCTCCAAAACCACCGGTGCAAACTCCGGCAACCGGAGGAGCAACAAGAGCGGTTACAAAAGCCGGTGCAAACTTCGGCAGTCGAAGGATGATGATGGTTGTTGCTTTAGGGATGGGTGGTTGATGGTGGCAACGGGGGTGGTGGGGAGTGATGATGGCAGCTGTGGAGTGGAGGGGACAGTGGTAGTGGTTTTTACTGAGAGAGAGCAAAAAGATAGAGATAGGGATATATGTTTTTTTATATGTTATTTTTTAATAAAGGGCATTTTAGTAAATTCATAGTCACTTAACTAAGAAAACTAACGCTCATCCACGCTAGGGACTATCCGGGAACAAAATTCAAAAACTTGTATACAATAAAAAAACAATAACAACAATAATAATAATAATAATATTAACAAATACCTGAATACAATCTAGACAACAAGATCAGATTTCTAGGCAGCGGATTCCTAGCAACTCGCTTTCCAACCCAATCTATACAATAAATAACTTGTAAAGATTAACTATTTACAATTTCTGGTGAATGGCTTTGTTCTGACCACCAAATCTATTTCTTCATCCATGAGACACTGCAGCGTTGTTGGCATTTCACTTCTGTAAGATAACATCTGTAAACCAAAAGCTATCAACGCCAACCACACATATTCATCATTTAGCTGAGCAGATAAGGCATTTTCTTGCTGGAGCGACTGGCTCAAACTGGTCCGCAGAATTAATCATCATGAACTCGGTCATCGTTGTCTTGAACGGTGTCTAAATTGTTATTCAGCGTTTTGTTGTTTACGTCTTCCATGTACCCAGGAGCCAAGTCAATGTGGTCAGCGAGATTAGATTCAGATCTTACAAACGGGTCAACTGATTCAGAATCAACATTCTGCATGTTGCGGATTACAGATTGGACTTCTGTATTATCTCCATACAAAGAATCCGTAAGCAAATCTGAGGAACTGGGATCATCAGCAGTAGTTGTATAATCTTCAGTCTGTGTCCTAAAATTCAAGGACTGAGTTTCTGTGTCATCTGCATCGGTTTTAGAATACTCATTTTGTGTTCGTGGATTAACGGGCTGTATTTCTGCAACATCTCCAGCTGAAGAATTTCTGCTCAATTCAGAGGACATGACATCCGTAATTTTATCATCATCTCGTCTCCTGAAAAACTGAATTTCTTTATCATCTTCGGATGAAGAATAACCTTTTGAATCAGGTGATTCATTATCCTTACTGTGAGTACTCAAATTCACAGACTGCCTATCAGGCTCATCTCCAGACGATGAATCCCTGTACAAATCTGAAGATATGGCAGCAGCAGTTTTAGATTCCGTATTCTTTGTTTCTATGTCACCTCCAGAAGAAGAATCCCTGCTAAAATCATATGATAACCCAGCAGTAATTTTGAAATCATTATCCTCGGTTGTGGGATTCACATATTGAGTTTCTTCAACATCTCGCAGTGAAGAAGTGCCTCTCATATGAGATGACACATCAGCAGTTTTAGAATCCTCATTCTGCATCCTGGAAATGCCAGATTGAGTTTCGGCTTCATCTCCAGATGAAGAATCCCTATTCAAATCAATGGGTATGGAAGCAGTAGCTTTAGAAGCCTCAATCTCGGTCCTCAAGTTCGCAGACTGCCGATCTGGCTCATCTCCAGATGACGATGAATCCCTGTTCAAATCTGAGGATATGGTACCAAAAGATTTAGCATTCACAGGCTGAATTTCTTCATCATGTTTAGATGGATCCTCATGGTAAAGATCAGCAGTTTTAGAATCCGTATTCTGAGTTTCAGCTTCATCTCCAGACGACAAATCCCTTCTCAAATCAGAAGTTACGGCATCAGTAGTTATAGAATCATCATTTTGTATCCTGGAGTTTACATATTGAACATCCGCATCATCTCCAGATGAAGAATCCCTGCTCAAACCAGCGGGTATGGTAGTAGTAGTTTTAGAATCTTCGATCTGTGTCAAATTCACAGGCTGAATTCCCGCATCATGTCTTGAGGAACCATCACCACTCGAATCGGAGGACGCATCACCAGTTTTAGAATCGTCATTCGGAGTCACGATATTTACATGCGGGATTTCTGTGTCATCTCCAGAAGAAGAATCCCTTCTCAAATCAGATGATGTGGCATCAGTAGTTTTAAAAGAATCATCCCCACCCACATCGGGAGATCCTGCAGCAGATTTAAATAATCATGATCATGTGTTCTAAAATTCACAGATTGAATATTTGCATATTTACCGGACGAAGAATCCTGGCTCAAACCAGAGAACATGGTAGAAGTAGTTGTGGGTGCCTCATTATGTGTCCTGAATGATTGAACTTCTGCATCGTCTCCAGACGAAGAATGGTCTTTCAAATCAGAAGATAAAGCAACAATGTTAGAGTCGTCATTCTGAGTCTTATAACTTGAAGACCGGATTTCTGTATCATCCCCAGAAGACGAATCCCTACTTAAATCAGCATTAATTTTTTTAAAATCCTCATTTTGTGCACTCAAAATCGAAGCTTGAACTTTTGCATCATCTTCGGATGAAGAATCACCTCTCAAGTCCGACGATACAACAGCGGCTTTAAAATCCTCATTTTGCATCCTAGACTTAAGATCCTCATCTCCAGACGAAAAATCCCTGCTCAGATCAGCATTTGTTTTTAAATCATCATTTTGTTTACTCGAATGCAGATTTTGAACTTTTGCATCGTCTTCAGATGAGGAATCGACTCTCAAGTCAGCAATAGTTTTAAAATCATCATTTTGTTTACTTGAACTAAATAATTGAACTTTTGCATCATCTTCAGAAGAGGAATCGCCTTTCAAATCGGAGGATGCAACCGCAGTTTCAAAATCCTCATTTTGCATCCTAGACTTGAAATCCTCATCTCCTGGCAAAGAATCCCTGCCCAGCTCAATTTTAGAATCCTCGTTTTGTGTAGTCGATTTCAAAAATTGAACTTTTGCATCATCTTCGGATGAAGAATCGCTTCTCAAAACGGAGGATACAACAGCAGCTTTAATATCCTCGTTTTGCCGCCTAGACTTCAAATCCTCATCCCCCGAAAAAGAATCCCTGCCCAGCTCAGTTTTAGAATTCTCATTTTGTGTACCCAAATTCAAAATTTGAACTTTTGCCTCATCTTCAGATAAGGAATCACCTTTTAAATCAGATGATACAACAGTTTTAAAATCCTCATTTTGCATCCTAGTCTTGAAATCCTCATCTCCCGACAAAGAACCCCTGCTCAAATCAGTTTTAAAATCCTCATTTTGTTTGCTTGAATTCAAAATTTTAACTTTTGCATCATCTTCGGATGAAGAATTGTCTTTCATATCAGAGGCTACATCGACAATTTTAGAGTCGTCATGCTGAGTCTTAGAATTAAAAGGCTGAATTTCTGCATCATCACCAGAAGACGAATCCCTGCGCAAATCAGCATTAGTTTTGTAATCCTCATTTTGTTTGCTTGAATTCAAAATTTGATCTTTTGCATCATCTTCGGATGAAGAATTGTCTTTCAAATCAGAGGCTACATCGACACTTTTAGAGTCGTCATGCTGAGTCTTGGAATTAAAAGACTGAATTTCTGCATCATCACCAGAAGACGAATCCCTGCGCAAATCAGCATTAGTTTTATAATCCTCATTTTCTTTGCTTGAATTCAAAATTTGAACTTTTGCATCATCTCCGGATGAAGAATCATCTCTCAAATCAGAGGCTATGTATACAATTTTAGAGTCATCATTCTGAGTCTTAAAACTCAAAGACTGAATTTCTGCATCATCACCAGAAGACGAACCCCTGCTTAAATCAGCGTTAATTTTCAAATCCACATTTTGTGTACTTGAGTCTAAAATTTGAACTTTCGCATCATCTCCAGATGAAGAACCTTCTCTCAAATCAGAGGATACATCAACAACTTTAGAGCCATCATTCTGAGATTGAAGTTCCAAAGACTGAATTTCTGAATCATCACCAGAAGACCAACCCCTCCTCAAAACAGCATTAATTTTGAAGTCCTCATTTTGTGTACTCGAGTTCAAAATACGAACTTTTGCATCATCTCCGGACGAAGAACCGTCCCTCAAATCAGAGGCTACATCGACAATTTTAGAGTCATCAGTTTGAGTCTTGAAATCCAATGATTTAATTTCCGCATCATCCCCAGAAGAAGAGTTCCTGCTCAAATCAACGTTAGTTTTAGAATCCTCGTTTTGTGTACTCGAATTCAAAATTTGAACTTTTGCATCATCTCCAGACGAAGAATCTTCTCTCAAATCAGAGGATACATCAACAATTTTAGAGCCATCATTCTGAGTTTTAAGTTCCAAAGACTGAACTTCTGCATCATCACCAGAAGACGAATCCCTGCTCAAATCAGCATTAATTTCGAAGTCCTCATTTTGTGTACTCGAGTTCAAAATACGAACTTTTGCATCATCCCCGGACGAAGAACTGTCTCTCATATTAGAGGCTATATCGACAATTTTAGAGTCATCGTTCTGATTCTTAAAATTCAAAGAATGACTATCTGCATCGTCACCAGAAGACGATTCCCTTCTCAAATCAACACTAATTTTCAAATCCTCATTTTGGGTACTTGACTTCAAAATTTGATCTTTTGCGTCATCTCCTGATGAAGAACCGTCTCTCAAATCAGTGACTACGTCGACAATTTTAGGGTCATCATTCTGACTTTTAATATTCAAAGACTGACTATCTGCATCATCCCCAGAAGAAGACTTCCTGCTCAAATCAGCATTTGTTTTAGAATCCTCATTTTGTGTACTCGAATTCAAAATTTGAACTTTCGCGTCATCTCCAGATGAAGAACCGTCTCTCAAATCATCGACAATTGTAGAGTCTTCATTCAGAGTCTTAAAATTCAAAGACTGAAGCTCTGCATCATCACCAGAAGACGAATTCCTGCTCAAAGCAACATTAGTTTTCAAAATTTGAACATTCGCGTCATCTCCAGATGAAGAATCGTCTCTCAAATCAGAGGCTACATCGACAATTTTAGAATCATCATTCTGAGTCTTTAAATCCAAAGACTGAATTTCTGCATCATCACCAGAAGAAGACTTCCTGCTCAAGTCAGGATTAGTTTTAGAATCATCGTTTTGTGTACCTAAACTCAAATTTTTAACTTTTGCATCGTCTTCGGATGAGGAATCGCCTTTCAAATCAGAAGTTACAATAGCGGTTTCAGAGTCATCATTTTGAGTCTTAAAATTCAAAGACTGGATTACTGCATCATCCCCAGAAGATGAATCCCTTTTCAAATCAGTATTAGTTTTAGAATCCTCATTTTGCATACTCGGGTTCAAAAATTGACCTTTTGCATCATCTCCTGATGAAGAACCGTCTCTCAAATCAGAGACTACATCGACAATTTTAGAGTCATCATTTTGAGTCTTAACATTCAAAGACTGAATTTCTGCATCATCACCAGAAGATGAATCCCTGCTCAAATCAGCATTAGCTTTAGAATCCTTATTTTTGGTACTCAAATTCAAAACTTCAACTTTTGCATCATCTTCGGATGAAGAACCGTCTCTCAAATCAGAGACCATGTCGACAATTTTAGAGTCATCATTCTCAGTTATGTTTTGTTTACTCAAGTTCAAATTTTGAACTTGTGCATCATCTTCGGATGAAGAACGCTCCTTCAAATCGGAGGATACAACAGCAGTTTTAAAGTCCTCATTTTGCATTGTAGACTTAAGATCCTCGCCTCCTGACAAAGAATCCCTACTCATATCAGTTTTAGAATCTCCATTGCGTGTCATCGAATTCAAGGATTGAACTTCCGTATCACGTGCAGATGGAGAATCGTCTCTCAAGTCAAAAGATATGTCATCAGTTTTAGAATCCTCATTCTGCATCCTGGAATCTACAGACGGAAATTCCGCATCATTCTGTGTTGTGGAATTCACAAGCTGAACTTCCTCATCGTCTCTAGAGAATATATCAGCAGCCTCAAGAGCCGCATCATTCTGAAACGGACTAAGATTATCTTGATCTGTGAATATATCATAGTCATCATTTCTGCTACCAACCGACTGTTCTTCATCTGCATTATAGTCACTGCCTCTTGCTGAACCCGTATCGAAGTTCTCAGCTCTGGTAAGATTCAAAAAACTGATAAGGTCAAAGGGCTCATCGACAAAACCAGACTCAGGTCTCTCAGTCTCATCACGCCATGTAATTTGCACATCTATATGCTCAGCCAAAGTCGTTCCTTCTTCCCTTGGAGTCCCTCCTTTGTTCTTTCTATCTTCTTCGAAAAAACTCCCAATTATTTCCTGACAGTAAGATGAATTTTCGTTCATATATATCATAACTAAAATTAGGTTCAAAGTAAAGAAAGGTATGTAATACATACAATACAAGACATCCTTATATATTAGAATCCTGAAAAGTAACACAGTTATATAATGCAACAAACCCTAACTGCCTCTAACTAACTGTAAACAGATTATACACTCTTAACAATAACTGAATCACACATGAACAAAATCAATACATCATCATACACTTCAAACCCAGAATATTAAACATTCAAACCCTAGTCCCCAAATCTGCACGTATCAGAATAAAACTGCAATATCAACGCATCATCATATTACCCTAAACTCTCTGCAGTGTAATTCAAATACTCTAGGATACAAAATCGATATAGGAGCGAACAATTTTCGATGAATTAATGGCTTAAAAACACTAACCTAATCATTCAGATCCAACTAGCCGTGTACAAACTATACTCTCCAATAACAACCAAATCACACATGAACATAATCAACGCATCATCATGCACTACAAAACGAGAATCAAACACTCAAAATTTCAAACCCTAGTCCCCAAATCTGCATATATCACAAATCAAATCACAATTGCTAACCTCCTTATCAGTGAATTTGAATACTCTATGTAACAAAACTGAATAAGAGCGAACAATTTTCAACAAATTAATGGCTAAAATATACTAACCTAATCACCCAAATCCATCTATCTGTAAACAAACTATACGCTCCAACAATAACCAAATCACACATGAACGAAATCAATGGATCATCATAATACACTCCAAAACTATAATCAACCATTCAAAATTTTAAACCCTAGTCCCCAAATTTGCATGCATGAGAATCATATCACAATCACTAAATTCCTTATCAGTGAATTTAAATACTCTACAATACAAAACCGATATAAGAACGAACAATTTTCGACGAATTACTGGCTAAAAAAACTAACCTATTCATTCAAATCCAACTAACTGTAAACAAACTTTACTCTCCAATAATAACCAATGCATCATCATTGATCATACACTCCAAAACCAGTATCAGACATTCAAAATTTCAAACCCTAGTCCCTAAATCTGCATGTATCAATCACTAAACGCCTTATCAGTGAATTCAAATACTAAAACATTCAAACCCTAGTCCCCAACTCTGCATATATCACAAATCATCTCACAAAACCGACATAACAACAAACATATATCCACAATTCAAAGTCTCTATTATACAAAACCGACATAACAACAAACACATATCCACAAATTTACAAACTAAAACACTAACCGAAGCATTTAACTCCAACGCCTGAAGCAACAAACGATAACCAGCGGTGGAATTGAAAACAATAGGTTGAGGATGTACATCATCAGCCTGACATTGGCCACAGTATATGCAGATCAGTGAGTGTGATCCCCGAAGAAGCTTATTATTACAATTGTTACATTTAATGCAGTGAGACGATGAGGATAATATGTTTTGGACGGTGGGAAGAGATTTTAGGGTTGGTTTGTATGATGAAAGTCCGGCATTGTTCCGGAACCCGATCTGTGATTGTTTGATCAGATCTGATGGGGGTTTGAAGCTCATTTTGTGTGTAGATCGGGATTAGTGAGAGTGGTGTTCGTCGTGACGGTACGTTGCCGGCGTTGGTCGCTGCATGGCTGGTTGCGTCACGATTATGGGAATTCTGATACCTCATTTGAAGTTTTTTTATATATTTTAATTTTCCTTATTGAAATTTCACATTGAAGTTTTTTTTTTATATTTTAATTTTCCTTATTGAAATTTCACATAATTAGGGTTGTAACCGAGTCTAGCCAAGTTGGGCTTGTACTTGAACTTAAACGAGCTAGCTTAGCTCCACATGTTTATTTTTTAGCTAAAATGTCGAGCTCGAGCTTGACTCGTAAAAACTTCGAGCAAACTCGAGCTCAATCGAGCTAGCTCATTAATTTTTTTTATAATTTTTTTACAAATATTGATAATATAAATGCAAAAAAATATATATAAAAAAGTTTACACATTTCTAAAAAAAAAAATATATATATATATATATATATACACGTATGCGCACACATACATATGAGCCATCGAGTTGAGCCACAAAGCCAAGCCATGAGTCAAGCTCGGCTCGATTAGAAAACGAGCTTATTTCGAACCAGCTTTTTTTAAGCTATGTCGAGTAAGCCTTGAACCACGGGCTTTTTAAACACCCATGTACATACCGACAAAATTACACATTCAAAATTAAAAAAGAAAATCTTATTAAATTAGGGAGGAGATTTAGAAATATAGATTTCTTCAACAAACAAACATGATCAGAAAAATTAGGATAGTGAAAACCCACATCATAAAAAATGTCACGTCAACTGTCACATTAGCTGTCACGTCATTAAAAATTACCAATTGCCACATCAGCTGTCACGTCATCAAAAAATGTCACATCAGGTGTCACGTCAACAAAAAAGATCACATCAGATGTCACCTTAACAAAAACTAACTGGGTTAGGGTTCGATTAGTTATGAAGTGCTAGAGGAAAATAATTTGAAAATTGGGAGTGTTGAGGTATAAATCGAAAGCTAGAAGTGTTATCGGTCAATTGGTAAAAGTTGGGGTTATTTAAATCCAATATCCCTATATTTTTTAGGTTTTATCTTTTATTTGCTAAAGCAATTGTCCGCCGCAATGCACGGTTAAAAACAAGTAGTGTATAGAAATTTAGCAACTTGAATAAACGACTACATTACATTCTAATAATTATTCATAAGGTATGCATTTGTATTTATAAAATTGTTTCATTTAAGTTAACTAGTGGGATTTTCACGCGCTACACGACAGAATTTGGTCGAATTGTTTCAAAACTTGTACAGTATTGGTACTCGGTATAGCAAGGAAAAGAAAAAACCCAAAAAATAAAACTGTGATATACCGTAAAGGGTATCGAAAGATGTTTAACATGGATCGAAAACTATAAAAACGAATACCGGTTCCGATAATACCGATGTTATTCAGACTATATTGGTTCGGTTCGTCACTGTACCCGTACTCACTACAACTTATGGTACAATAAGAAAAATAATTTGTTTTAACAACAACTATGTTTTCAACAAATTTTATACCAAAACGTCGAATTTTTTTTAACACAAATACGTATTCATATTTTTTTAAAAGTTATTATAAAAAAATTCAAAGGCAAGTTATTAGAAATAAAAATCCAAATAAAAATAAATCGTTAAAGTTATATATCATTTAGAATATAGGGTGAAAATGAAACTTAAAAAAAACCTATTGTACCTACTGACCTTCAATTTTAATAATATATATTACCACATGCTTTACATAGACCGAAAACAATAAAAACAAATATCAGTGTCGGTTTTAATAATACCAATACCGATATCGTTTTTATTCAGACAATATCAATTCGGTTCATCATGGTTGCAGCACACTCGCTTTAGTTTAAAATACCACAAAATATACTTTATTTTGAGTATAACTCGGTTATGCAACAATATATATTTATATTGAAACATGAAGAAAAAAATAGTATAACTCGGTTATGCAACAATATATATTTATTTATATTGAAACATCAAGAAAAAAATAAATACAATTAGATATCCAATTTAAAAAAAAAATTCTAACAAATGCGTGTTGTTAGAAAAATATCAATTCATATAAAAATTAAACGGAATAGTATATAATGGAAATGAACCTTATAACTAAAACCAAAAAAAGATATTTTATAATACCTTGTTTTGTGTGGCTATGTGTTGGGTCACCTTGCCTCGAACTTGTAACCTTATTGTTTCAAGTAAACTTGAATACCAACAAACTACAAGGAGGTTTGGTGCTGTTAAAGGCTTTAGAAAACTTTTATTTGCCAATGATTTGAACACTCCAATATTCTAATGTGGGTCCTAGACGATTTAGCTTATATTTTTATATATGAGACTGTAAAAGAAAATACAGTTAATTACTTACAACGGCCTCGGTCTGGTTATACAAGTATAGAGTCATTTTATTAAATGCTTATAAATTTTATTTTATATTATGCGATGTTTAATTTAAAAGTATACTAGGTTAGAACTCGCCTATACATGTGGTTTAACAAATTAAAATACTTTAAATTTGTTCAAATTTAATAAGAACAAATTAGATATAAATAAAATAAACATAAAAATACATAGGATATTAATCAAAAGGTACGTTTTCTAAATAAAATAACCTTAACGATGTAAAATATATAAGTTTTTTATAATAGACTTTGTTAGTAATAGTTTTTTAAGTATGATGTAAAAACAAACTCCAATAACATCAAGTATATTCTCTTTAACATACTCAAAAATTTCAAATCCTTTTATTTCAAATTTTCAACCATACATTATTTCTCACTCTTCTATTTTCTTTTTTTTTTTTCCTTATCTTTTTTCTTCTTAGAGCACACGGGGTGGTTACGTTATACCACCCCATCACTCGTTAACTTATCACGGAACACCGCCGCCGAGTATGTCACCACGCGTTATTTTTTGAACGCGTTACACATATCACGCGTTGAAATTTGAAATGTTACCGTTGATTTATGACCGTTTGTTACCGTTTGAAGTTTTTTTTTTATATAAGTCAACAAACTCAATAAAAAAAACAATAATTTCTCAACCATTCTCACACACTCAATACAAAAAATCAACAAACTCTCAATCTAAATATTTTTAGAAACATGGAAGGTTCAAGCAAGAGAGGTGGGGGTTCGAAAAAAAGAGGTTCGGGTGCGAAGAAAAATCCCGTAAGACCCAAGGTTCGAGCGAATCTTGGCGAGCCGACGCGCTTTAGGTTGCAAGACGAACCCGACCAAGTCCCACCCTTTCAAACCCAACAATATCCACCATTTCAAACCCAACAATATCCACCCTTTCAATCGCAAACATACCAAAACCAACCGTTCGTTCCACCGTTTCAACCTCACCAATTTCAACCCCAAACGTATCAAACCCAACCCCACACACTCGACCCACTACTAGAAGACAACACCCTCATCCATCATTTTGCAAACGCATATCGTGAACCACAACAAAGTCTTGACGAGGATGAGGAAGAGGAAGAAGAAGAAGAGGAAGAGGAAGAGGAAGAAGAAGAAAATGATGACGTTGAGAAATCGTCACAACCGGCCGACAACATTGGACGAGCGAGGAGGAGGTGTCCTTGGTGAAGGCGTATTTGCACATCTCGGAGAGTAGGAAACATGGCAACGAGCAAAGAAGGGATGCGTTTTGGAGACGGGTCATTAATCATTTTAGGCAACTTCCCGGTGCAAGGATACGAAACATGGACCAAATGACGTCGAAGTGGACGGATTTGAACGGGAAAATTAGCAAGTTCAATGCTTGTTTCATTCAAAAGGTATGTTTTTTATTAAAGTTTAAATATTTTTTCATTGAAAACTGTTTTATAAAAAAAAATAGTTTTTGTTAATAAAAAAAATACAGAAACAGTTTTATAAAAAAACAGTTTAAAAAAAACAGTTTTTTTAATAAAAAAAAACAGAAACAGTTTTTTAATTAAAAAAACAGAAATAGTTTTTTAATTAAATAAAACAGTAACAGTTTTATAAAAAATAATAGTTTTTTTAATTAAAAAAACAGAAACAGTTTTTTAATTAAATAAAACAGAAAAAGTTTTTTAATTAAATAAAACAGTAACAGTTTTATAAAAAATAACAGTTTTTTTAATTAAAAAAACATAAACAGTTTTTAATTAAATAAAACAGAAACAATTTTTTTAATTAAATAAAAAAACAGTTTAAAAAAACAGAATTTTTTTTTTAAAAAACATATCATTTTATACTTTTTGTAGAACCGAAACCCACGAAGTGGAGCGAGCGAGGCGACAATCATGCGACAAGCCACCGAAGAGTATTGCCGACTGTACAAAAGAGGACTTTTCCACACGTGGGGGCATGGGAAGTTGCGAGACATCACCCGAAGTGGGTCCCCGTTGAGTTGGTTGACATGCGTGGTCCTACGGCTCCAAAAAAACGAGGAGGTTCGAAAAGATCAAAGACATCCGATTCGGGGAACTACACGACTTCCGCGTCGGATAACTTGCCCGAAACGAACTTAAATGACCCCCTTGACGAACCCGATCAACCCGTTGACGACCCCGTTGAAGAAGATACACCCACAAGGCCACGATGCAGGAGAGGTTGTGAATCGTCAAGCAAAGGTAAGGAAGCGGTGGCGGAGTCGATCTTCAGAATCGAAGAGGAGAAAATGACCCAATTCAAGAATGCCGAACAAAGAAAAGAAACAATTATGTCCCTAAAAGTTGAACGCGAGCAGGCGTACAAGGAACACTTGAAAACGATTGAAAGACAAAATGATTTAAAAATCTTGTGTGAAAAGCACGCCCATCTCGACGAACCGTTCAAGTCAAATGTCATTCAACAAAAGCGCGAGATTTGCGCAAAGTGGGGTTGGGAGATGCCGCCCGTTTAGTTTTTTTTTTATTTGGCTATGTAATTTATTTTTTAAGTTTAATGAAATTTATATTTTAGTGTTTTATTGTTAATTTCTAATTTTAAAATGAAAATTAAAAAATTTGGGAGTGATAGAATTCCATCACTAGTGATACCACCCCGCCTACATTTCTATCACTAGTGATAGAATATTGGGTATGACATGACATGATTTGATTGCATAGTGGGAGTGATAGAAACTATCACTAGTGAACCACCCCTCCTCCCCTTACTTGGTTTTTCATCTACTTCATTGTCAGTTTAGCATGTTTTCTCTTATTTTTCTTCTTCTTAATTTGTATCTTTTTCAGCCTCTGCTTATATCCGCACCCAAGAACCAAATATGTCGGTGCATTGTATGACTGCAAAATAAATGAACCATATTGACCCTAAATTGTTTAGACCCGTCGCATAATCTGCCTGACTCGCTGACCGTAGTTACAAGAAGTAAAAGATAAAATCTTAAGCAATATAATAAGTTGTTAAACCTGAAATCTGATTAATCAAAAAAATTAATTACTAGTAAGTTTTGGTAAGAAAAAATTAAATATAGAAAAACAATTAGCAAAATGAAGGAAAATCATGAATTACCTAAAGCTTAATGATGAAGAACTCTGACGGGCCTGTTTTACATACACTTTAACAAAATAAACCATGTATTACCTTTTACACTTAATAATGAAGAACTCTGAGCAGCTTGTATTTGATGTCCTAAAACTTCATTTTCTACTATCCACTCCTTAAATCTGTAATAAGAAAGTAAAAGAGGTAATAAAACAAAAAAAAGTCTAAAGACATCTTCCTGTTCTATTATACAACTTGGATTTTGTGCTCCAGTACTCCAAAAATCTATGCTATGGATCGGAAGCCACAACTACTTGGATCAACTTTATTTAACAACAATATAAGACAAATTAAATTATATATATATATATATATATATGTTTATCCAAATCAAGTGAGATGTTATTAAATTTTGTCGAATGAATGAAAAAGTTTGTCATGTAGTCATGAGATTTAATCTGCATCACAAATGTTATTCCAAATAATATTTTAAGTTGTTACATCATATATAAATGTTTTAATATAACAATTCATATACAACCCTATGGAAAACTAAATACCATTTATTTATGGAGTGAGGTAGTGCATACAGTTGGTTGGTATAGAACTACAACTCTTCAAGTAATCAAATATCTAAATGCTTCATTGATACAGCTGCTTTTTATTACATCTGCTTGAGAGTTGAGATAATTTTGTTAAAAGCTCGCCCAAAATCAATAAATAGACTTAAGCAGCATTTATAATTTATAAAATAAATATACATCAGTACATCTTATGTACAGAACTACCGAATCCAAACAAGCATAGAAATCAAACCTGAGTCTTCTCTTTCGAAGCACTGTTTGCAGCAACCGAAACCTCAAAACAGAAGTAATCAAGCTCGATCAAACCTCTTATCAAACTCAAAACATGAAAAATCCAATAAACTAAATCAAAATCTAACATGTTTAACAGCAAGAAGCTCTCCAAAATTGATATTCTTTCCAATATACAATTGACCAAATCCCCCGCACCCTGTAAATTCACCTTTTATCTTAAATCGGAATCGTGATTGATCTGTGGTCAAATTATGTGTGGCGTCGCCATTAGTGTTTCGTGAAGGAAAGATGGAAAAGGGACGATTGAATTGTAATCGCAAGAATTCAATCGTTATATTGCCAACATTACGATTAGATAAAATTCATTTTTCCCTTTACTACAAGTTATGGTCTATATTTTGTGCATTCCAATAATTAGATAATTTTGGTGCATATCTAAGTATTACAGACAACACAACAAAATTGAGAACAATATCACAAATAAAATGAGTGCGTAACATGTAGCTATCAATGAAACCCTCGAGTTACTTCTCCGAAACGACCCTTTTGATTGTACTTCAATTATGATGCTTTGTACAACTCGATAACAGTAAAGAAAAAATAACATCAAACCTACTCTGCAAAATTGATTGAATCCTAAACTGGAAGATAAAAAAAAAGACCTTCTAGAAAGCGTGAAATTCAGTAGAATCACATACCGACCACTCTTTATCAAAATCCTAAAAGTTTGATCTCAATCTTAGATGGAAGAGGGGTGCTATGGAGGCTGATTTGGCAGGGGCGCGAGACCACACCACCCAGCCTAAGTGTCTAACCTTTTGATCAATTACATCAATCCTGCAAACCACACAACGCAAAGTGAAATTGGCATTATCCGTGTAGCTAATTTTTGTAAAAATATGTCAAAAATCAACTATTATCTTCTTCATAGAATATCAATCTTTAAAAAATTGAACATTTGTTATGAACAACGCATTTTTGTACCTTTCTTTGCTGCCAAGTATCTCTAACTGCCCATGGGAACACATGCAAAAATAATAAAAATGGAAAACAAATCAAAAAATTAACAATTAAAACAATAAATAAACAAACATAACATTTGGTTAAAATAAAATAGGAAATGAACTTAAACAAAAAAATTATAGTTTTTCATTCATAGGTAATTTTCTCTAGATCTTGCATTTATATTAAATAATTATTTCCAAACAAAACATTTCACTGCAGTTTCTTTCATTTGGTTCCTTCAACATGATATATTATGTGCAGTAGGTGATAATAATGACATTATATATTCCAACAGCTTGACCATTGTCTATGACTTTGAAGGCACTATAACATGTCAACCTTTTTGGGAGCCTAAGTGAAATGAAAATTCAGAAACTTTTCTGCATTTTACTATAATACTCCTTTATTGGAGCTTAAACATTTAACAGTTTCACCAAGTCATACAACCACAACCAAGTTTCACCAAGTCATATAATCACAAAATCTGAGAATCGCTTATACATTTTTTATAACTAATAAATAATAGTTTCACTAAATCACTTAAAACAATTATTGTAACTAATGGATAATAAGTTCCAAATCATTAAAAAAAAAGTCCGCTTAGATGCAAAATAGAAAATCATAGTGATAGTATATTGCAATTTGCATATGAAAAAATCATTGCTGATGGTTTCATATGATACCAAAAGAATGAAGATGGAATAGCCGATTTTCAGATTGACGATGGAATAGCCGATCTCCCGATTAAATATGTAGTTCTCTCTTCTGAAATGACAACCTTGATTTTTTAGGTAGATAAAATCTCATGAGTTAGACTTGATTAATATACAAGTACGTAAATAATACACTTCTACAACGATTTTATTCATTTTACTGGATAATGTACTACACTTTCATCATATAATCCCAATACTAACGGAATTTTTTCAAATCAGAAGGGAACAGTATAAGGCAAAGCATGTACTTTGTTTGGAAACAAACCTAGTCAAGAATGACAGCATCATGGTCGAATCCTTAAGATCCTGTGTGAGTGTAATTTGAAAAAATATTGTGGTCAGAACCGTGTCTTCTGAAGATGCTTTGAAAGACAGGTTTGGGAAGTTAGAATGTTGCGTATGAAAGAAGATGATAAAGATGAGTATAATACGCAAGTCAGGTTATCTGCGGGCTCATTCTATTCCCACCCCCCTATTTACTAATTACACCCCCCCTATCAAAAACATCACATCCATCAATCATTTGGTTTTTGTTTTTAGCCTGGTTTGTCTTTTTGTTGTCTTTTTTTTATTCGTTTATTTAATTATTAGTTATTTAGTATTTGTTTATTATTTAATTAGTTATTATTATTATTATTAGTAGTAGTAATGATATAGTATTTATTATTAGTTTTTATTGTTATAATTTATCAAATTATATTTATAGCTGTAACAAAAGCTATATAAAAATAAGTACTTTTTTACAAAATTATTATCATTTAATAATTTACATACCGAGGTTTAATCTATACTCCCCCTAAATGTAGCAGGTTGTGCTATCCAAGACTTATACATATTTTGACGTGATTCAAATATATTCTCCCAGCCAGCTGCATCATTTTCTCTCATTAATTTCCATAGGTTGTTTCATAGGTTGTTTGTGCTGGCAATTGGATACTCTCCTTGCAATTCTACCATTATAAAATGGTTACCATTCACGTGTGCAATTGTAATTATTTTTTTTTTCTGAGAACTCGTGAGGGCCTCTCCAAAGCGAAAAACAAGTAGAACTGTTTCTTTTTTCTTGAGATAAAAAATGAACGATCACATTAAACTTGTTCGCAATCAAGAATCCTGCCTCTGGCATAATCATCCAGTGTTTTTCAGGTGCAAACCCCGATCCTGACCAAGCCAAGGACGTGAACACATCTTTGAATGAGCCTAAGAAAGCCTTAGTGTACTTATTTCTAAACTCGAGTAGCTCTTCCATCAGTGATCTCCGGATAAATAACCATTCATCTTCACCGTACCCGAGAACAGAAGCTGTCGCCCGAAACCCACAATTTCCATCACCTAACATGTTATGTATGCGTGTAACATACGCATGGAAGATTTTTGGAATTAGATGAATATAGTTGTGTATCACCTGTGATGCTTGATCTTGGTTCAGCCCCATGAAGTCATAGCCTGGCGCACTTGTAGAGTTGGCGAAAGAACTTTGTCCGACAATATCTTGGTTCAACCCCATGAAATCATATCCCGGTGTGTTTAAAAGGTTGGTAAAAAAAACCTTGTCCATCTGTATCTTGTGTCATGAACGGACTTGGTTCACCAGGATCGTCCTTGAATGGTTTTTTTCTGTAAATATCTTGATTTATGAACGGACTTGGTTTTTTTCCATCAATCCATCCATCAATCCTTTGCTTTTTGGTTTTAGTCTTTTTTGTCTTTTTGTTGTCTTTTTATTATATTTTAGTGTCTTTTTGTTATTATTATTATTATTATTATTATTATTATTATTATTATTATTATTTTTAATATCAGGTTCTTCAACAAAAGGGTATACATTTAAATGATAAAGGGTATAAAAAAAGACAACAAAAAGACAAACAGGCTAAAAACAAAAACCAAATGATTGATGGATGTGACGTTTTTGATAGGGGGTGTAATTAGTAAATAGGGGGTGGGAATAGAATGAAACATTAGCACCTCCATCAAAGATTTCCCTTTATGATCCGTTGCTCGAATTTTATCACGTGCGTTATATATGTTTTTAATTGTAGAGACATTATTTTCGATCTTTTAGTCACAATAGCGTAACCAAGACTACGTCCGGTGTTTCTAACCCATTCCATCAACTCTTCACGAGACTTGAACACCTAAAAGTGAACTAATATTAGTTACAAAATATTAGGTTAACAAGCTTGAGTAGTTACAAAATATATATTATCCAAACAAACTCATTTAAACTAAAACAAGACCCTTAACCTAGCTAGATTATATAACTAAGTTGAAACTTGAAACATGGGAATTAAAAACTATACCTGATCTGTTGAAAATCCAGACATCTCTTTAACTGTAGAGAGCGAAGGCTACTACCGAATCCCCTCTTTTAAAGGGTCATAAAGCTTAAAGAAAAGTAGGATCTCCTCCTTAGTTTTCACAGGTGGGGGAACTGGCTGTGAATCCTACATCAAAAAAGAAGTAAGTGAAACTAATAGCACAATTTTTTTATATAACAATGTAATAAAGAGTTAAAGGTGTACGACTATACATGAATGCATATCAATAATTTGAGGCACCAATAATATGAGGCACCAATAATATGATCATTTTACACGTTTTTTTTTCAATTTTAATAATAATAATAATAATAATAATAATAATAATAATAATAATAATAATAATAATAATAATTCATTACTAATAGTAAATAATAATAATAACAAAAAGACACTAAAATATAATAAAAAGACAACAAAAAGACAAAAAAGACTAAAAACAAAAAGCAAAGGATTGATGGATGGATTGATGGATGTGATGTTTTTATAGGGGGGTGTAATTAGTAAATAGGGGGGTGTGTATAGTATCACCCTATCTGCGTGTTGACCCATATTGTTATTTGGGCTTTGAGTGGGAAAACATAAAAAAGTAGCCTCACTAAACGACACGTGTCCGAATTCAGGTTTCTTTTATTATAATAGATAGATTATCATCCGTCTTGTATACTTGTATTTTTACAAGTAGCGATAAAAAAACTCTGCACTCAATAGGAAAACTCAAATCTGAATCATCCAGACATGTAGGGTATGTTTGGCATGGAGCTTTTAGGAGCTTCTAGCTTTCCTACTCAATAAAAAGTCTTGTTTGGTTAAAGGAGCTTTAAGCTTTTAGGTTAGGAGCTTGAAGCTTTTGGTTGAACGCTACTACTAGTAGCGTTTAGAAGGAGCTACAAGCTTTTAGGGAAAAATGACTATTTTAACCTCTAAAAATAAGGAACTTTTTAATGCACCAACTTTCTAAATTTTTAATTATGTCCATTTTGGTCATTTTATACATTTTATTAAAAACTCCAGCTACTCTACCAAACACCAAATATATCTAAAAAGCTACAGCTACTAGCTACAAGCTACAGCTACCAGCTTCCAGCCACCAGCTACCAGCTTCCAGCTTTCAGCTACCAGCCACCAGCTACTTTTGCCAAACATACCTGTAATGGAATGGATATTACCCAAAATTAGAGTAAACTGTCATTTTGGTCCCTGAGGTTTGGTCATTTTTACCACTTTAGTCCAAAACTCAAACCTTTTGCATCTGGGTCCTGTGGTTTCATTTTTTTTATGTCATTTTGTTCCAAAAGTGAAATCAGGTAATATTTCTCAAATTAAATCCTGCTATTTTGTCCTTTTCATCAGGGGCAAAATGGTCATTATATAGAAAATTTATATAATATATAAATATGTAAACACCCCTCAAACTCTGCACTCTCTCTCTCTAAATACCCTTCTGTCTGTCTCTCTCTTCTCTCTCTCTCTTCTCTCTCTATCACACACTCACCTGCAATCTCTCTCTCTATATATAAAGACCCCTACCACCTCCATTAACACCACCATACCACCACTGCACCACCACCATCCCCACCGGTGTTGAAGGTGTCTGATGGCGGTTCTGAGGCGGTGCTCGATGGTTAATAACAGTGTGTCTTATTTGCAGGATCTTGACCTTCCTAAAATTTTGGTAGACGTTGAAAGGCGTGGTTGTCTTTTGCATGGTTATTAACGATTCCCGAGCAAGATGACTGGATATACGTTGACGGAAAATTGACTTCTTGAGTTGCTTTCATCCTTGAAATGTACAAAGAAGCAGGACTCTTAGGTGATCTCGCAAATGAGATTCAAGTTACTGTAAGTGCATCTCTCGTTGGGTAACTGTGCTTTATTAGTTCTGTTCGACAAAGTCAAAGGCCAAGTCAAAGTGATTGATTAAATTCGGATTGTATGAGTTGATTGATTAAATTCGGACAATATAAAGTTGGATGTGGGTCCGAATTTGTGGACATGTATGCTCAGGATTTAGGGTTTGCCCCAGCCTATATATATGGGAGTATATGTTAGAATTGGTCATCTATCCATCACATTCATTCATCTCAGTGAGAATGGATCTGGGTGATCAGCTTTGTGCAACCTCTCACAAACCCTAGTTATTCCTCAATGGTGTGCGCACATTTCTAGAGAGAGAATGACTATGTGTTAGTGAGAGAAAGCTCGGTTTAGATATTTGTGATCTAAACCAGCTTGTAGATGATGTATACTCTTTCGGTTTGTAATCTATGATGACTGATTCATTAATAAAGAGTTTCATCTTCTACATCTTTCTATCTTGTTTTGTTTATGATTGTTCTTCGTCTCTTGAATCAAGTGCAATGTTGATGTTCGTCATCAATCCGGTGCTTTCAAAGTTGTATCCGAGCATGGTTACCGATTCAGAATGGTCTAACCGCCTTCTAAATCACCATTGCTCTTGATTTGATGTTTGTTTCCGCCAAACATCATGGAGACGTGAAGATTTTGAAGACGTTCGTCGTCTGAGATGTTTTCTTATTTTCCAAGATTAGTAACTAATTAATCAGTCACAAAAAAGTCAACCTCTAACACAATTAGTAACTAATAAATTAGTCCCAGATACTATGTATCCGAGACTGATAGATCAGTCCCTCTTTAGTCCTTAGGTGTAACAACCCGCACATTCGTGCGTTGTGACTACTCGTTACACTCGTTACGCCTAGCACCAGAGATTCGGATCATAATGTAACTATATCGCATACATCGCTATATCGCAATATTTTTGCATATTATCGCATATTTTATCGCTATCACATCACATTGTACTTGCTGATAACCACAAAGATGTCGAGTGAGGACCAATTCTACCCTCCCTGATAGCCGTGATATGTCACAGTGCAACTCATTACTCAAAACACACATCGCATCACACACATTAACGTTCATGATGACATTGAGAGAGGACCTATTCTACCCTCCTCAATGACCGTGAAGCGTCGCAAAGTAACGCATGTTCGAAACGAAACCCGGTTATTGTATCGCAACTTTGAAATATGGATATGTATATACGACCCAACGTAGCTAATTATAATAAATATATGAAAATGTGGATGAGAATGTGTAACCAAACTATCGCAACGCTTAAACAATCGAAACGGAACGCCAAAACTCAGCTCGCCGGGGGCGTTTAATCGAATGGCCATCCGATCGGACAGCCATCCGATCGGACAGCCAACCGATCGGACAAGCCATCTGATCCGATGCACTGCACCACCTTTCTCCTCCTTTGCCTATAAATACCCCATTTGTCACATCAACAACAGTTGATGTGACTGCTCTCTCTCGACCAGATGCCTTCTCGCCATCTTCTCTCGATTTCTCGCAATTCTTGTAAGTTTCTACCCTGAATCTTGTACTTATATGATCTACACGCACTCCTTCATCTTTCTCGTCATCAAAACTCACTTTTTCACCGTAAATCTTGGGATTTGAGCCGTTCTAAAGTGACGTCATCATGGAGTTCTTGGGAACAATGAAGTGTGACCTATCTCATCAAGAACAGTCCAGATCTGATAGAATATACGGTGTATAAACACTAATCTCACCTAAATCTAAGACAAATATAAGTTTCTAAGTTTTTCTTCAAACTTTCCTAACTTATCACTCAAAACCGGTAGCAACAGAGCTCGTACAGACCTTCTACTCTTCCTATAGTGAAGTGTCGGTTTGAGAACTGGTTCCTATCAACGAGATAACCGGCTTGTCATGTTAAACACGAATAACCATCGAGAACAGTTAACTGGTCGGACGGGATGATTCCCATCTGATCCGGTGACGCAGACCTGGTGGAGTTCCATTGTTTAGCTCGTAGTCGTAACTTCTCGATCACATCGCAAAAACTTAACGAAATAGCCAAAATTTAAAACGATAAGATTGCGGGACGGGTTACCGTCCGATCGGATTGCCGTCCGATCGGACTGCCATCCGACCGACCAGGAATCCGGTCGGGTTACACTTGGGGTCAAGACTTAAACAAATTTTCAAACATTCAAGGATCTGAACAACGAACGGATTGCCGTCTGACCGGATTGCCGTCCGATCGAACGACCATCCGATCGGCTGACTTATGGATCCTCAACACTTAAACGTTTTACAAATCCTCATCGCACATCAGTTCCAACGGATTGTCACCCGATCGGATTTCCACCCGATCGAGCGACCAGTCTGCTATGAACTTATCAACCAAAGTGTCTCGCTGATCGGGTCACCGTCCGATCGAACAGCCACCCGATCGGGTTGCCACCCGATCGACCAACCGTTCGATCGACCGACCTGAAAGGTAGAGATACTTCACTGTTCTCAAAATGCTACAACGAAAACTTTAAAAGGCAAACCAGCATACACAAACACCTCTTCACCAAACGAGGCGAAAATCCAATCGAATGGTCATCCGATCGGATGACCATCCGAATGGATTGCCACCCGGTCGACTGGCCATCCGATCGGGTTGCCATCCGATCGGATTACCATCTGACACTTGGTTCACCGCCACTGTTTATCGCACTAATCAACGCTTACGCTATCAATCTGAAATCATGCTAATCTCAGACGTGCTCCCTTCAATCCAACCAAGTTGTGGTTGCTGCTTGCTGAGCACCGACTGTAAGTATACTTGAACCTTTTTTGCTTTTGCACTTTTGGGTGTAACATACGTTGCTATTAAATCAATTCACATCAAATGCTTAAACTATTTATCACTTGCGAATAACCAATGTGCATAGTTATACGTGATGCTAGTTACATATGTGCTAGGACTTATACTCGCGATGTCCCACCATGACTAGTATAGTACTATTGCGTCCGACGGGGTCTAGTTTAGCAATCGCGATCGAAGCTCGAGGACTTAGCTGGCAGTATCAGTTTTGTGAGTATATATGTCGTGTATTACGTTTATGTATGTGGAAATTCACAGCTTTTATCTATTACACTATTACATATCAAACCTGTATACTCGCCAATACTTTTGTATTGACATTATTTTAACGTATGTTGCAGGTTTAGTCGCAGTCTACATCAAATCAAGCTAGGAGGTCTAGAAACTCACCTAAAATCTAGGTTGTCAGATTTGTATTGTTCGAGAGGACAAGAAATCTGTGATAACTTATGTGATTGTACTGATTGTTAGTATGGGATAACAAATGTAATAAATACTGTCGCAATATAGTTGTTATGGATTCTCTTGAGCAATCTGATTCGCCTAGTGCCGCGCCCCGATGATTCCGCCATCGGTTGGGGTGTGACACTAGGTGTCAATATATTAGTGACTGAATATTAGTGACCAATAAAATGGCGCTATTTTTATTAATGGGGGCAGTTATTTAGGACTGAATTTCAGTAACCAATAAGTTTCCCTCCAAAAACTATTTTTAGACAAACATATTTGTTACTAAAATTCAGTCTTAGATAAGTGGTCCAAGTATTAAGGACTGGTTATTAGTCACGAACATCAGTCACAAAAAAAATCAGTCTCTAATACAATTAGTAACTAATAAATTAGTCCCAGATACTATATATCCGAGACTTATAGATTAGTCCCTCATAATTTAGTCCCAAATGGTCATTTTTCTTGTAGTGTCTTATTCTGATGACTTGTGTGAAGTCACACTTGTCAGTAATTGTGATAAACAAACTTGTTCGCACATAGACTTCATAGTTGCCCGCACTTAAAAGTATCATCTTGTCAGTATTTATTATTCACATGATCTCGTCCGCACTTATATCATTCTAAGCTTGTCCGAACTTAACAATGAACATAACATGTCCGCATTTACCATCAGGCTATGTGCTTATCCGCATTTGTGTTATTTTAGTAAATGCGGACTTGATTGAATCATATGATCAAGTCCGAACTTAATCATTCTTTATCTTGTCCACACTTACATTAGATATAATTGTTCGTACTTATATCTACATATATTATCCGCATGTACAATAAACAAGTATGTCTGAACTTAAAACTCAAATTATTGTCCGTACTTGTTGATGTCAAGGCCTGTCCGCACTTAGGACATTTCCACCTTGTCCGCATGTATTGATTCTACAATACTTCATTCGCGCTTGTTTATTCATTTAAGTCCGCACTTGGTGAGTGCAACTCTCGTTGGGTAACTGTGCTTTATCAGTTCTGTTCGACAAAGTCAAAGGCCAAGTCAAAGTGATTGATTAAATTCGGATTATATGAGTTGATTGATTAAATTCGGACAATATAAAGTTGGATGTGGGTCCGAATTTGTGGACATGTATGCTCAGGATTTAGGATTTTCCCCAGCCTATATATATGGGAATATAGGTTAGAATTGGGCATCTATCCATCACATTCATTCATTTCAGTGAGAATGGATCTGGGTGATCAGCTTTATGCAACCTCTCACAAACCCTAGCTATTCCTCAATGGTGTGTGCACTTTTCTAGAGAGAGAGAGTGACTATGTGTTAGTGAGAGAAAGATCGGTTTAGATCTTTATGATCTAAACCAGCTTGTAGATGATGTATACTCTTTCGGTTTGTAATCTATGATGACTGATTCATTAATAAAGGGTTTCATCTTCTACATATTTCTATCTTGTTTTGTTTATGATTGTTCTTCTTGTCTTGAATCAAGTGTAATGTTGATGTTCTTGATCCAGTGCTTTCAGTTACCGAATTTATAGTAAGTTTTTCCAAGATTTGCGTATACCCATCTGGGTTTCAATTAAAAGTTACTGAATATACAGTAGGATTTATTTCAAGATTTGCTAATAACCATCTGGGTTTCAAAAAAAAGTTGTTGAATTTAGTAACTTTTTCCAAGATTTACAAATGAGTAAAATGTCATTTTCGTCCTTGAGGTTTGGTCAGTTTTGAACACGGTGCTGAATTTGTTGTAGGTTTGAAGGTGTTAGAATTGAAATTGAGTGATCTATGGTGCTTATAGGTCGAATTTTAGGGTTTTGTTTAGAGATCGATTGTTTCCTTTACCGGTGATGAACAGGGGATGGTGGTTTGGTCGTGATGTCATGGACGACGGCGGTAGTGGTGGCAGCGTCGGAACAAGTGACGAAGTGGAGGTGTGAAGGTGATGATGGTGGTTTGGTCGTGTAGATCAGAAGGGGAAAGAGAGAAGAAAATGAGAGAGGGGTGGGGGTGGGGTGGGGGTGGGGGTGGGCAGGTGGGCAAAATGACCAACTTCATTGTGTCTTTTTGTGATTTTAAACTTTTTTTTATATCATTGTGTCTTTTTATTTATCAATGTGTCTTTTTTATATTTGCATCATTGTGTCTTTTTGTGACTCATTGTGTCTTTTTTCTTCGACATTGTGTTATATTTTTCGGTATTGTGTTATATATTTTGCTTAGCATTGTGTTATTTTTTATGATCCACTGTGTCTTTATATACTTCTTATTTTTAGGAGTCTTTGTAAAATAACTTTACCCAATCTTATTTACAAGGACTTTAAACTCAGTTACAGTTGAAGGGTCACTTAGAATCATAAGGTAAAGTGAAACAAATGTTGATGCGATCTTATTTTGGAGTTCACGATCCAAAGTGAACAAGTAAGAGATAAGTAGGCAATGTGTTAGCCTGAATTGAGTATACAGGGAAGAAAAGGAAAACCCAAATCAAGCTTAACTGTCAGCTTGGGGTTGTTACTTATTTATAACCAACTTCAACTACCAACTACCAATTACAATATTAGTCCCTCATCTTATGACTATTACAATTATAACCCTTTTAAAAGATTCTTTCCCTCAAAAAATGAAATTGGGGAAATGCATTTGCACATCTTCCATGAATTCCCACGAAGCATCAGAGACAGGAAATCCTTCCCAATGTACCAAAATCTTCATAGCAGCTTTTGATCCTTTCTCTACCAATTACAATATTAGTCCCTCATCTTATGACTACTACAATTATAACCCTCAACTAAATCCCACTACTAACATTACTCTCCCCTTTTAAAACATTTTTTCCCTCAAAAACTAAAATTGGGGAAATGCATTTGCACATCTTCCATGAATTCCCACGAAGCATCAGAGACAGGTAATCCTTCCCAATGTACCAAAATCTTCACAACAGCTTTTGATCCTTTTTTAACCAATTTTCGATCCAACACAGCTCTTGGTTGCAGGACGAATCTTGGACCTTGTGGTAGCTACCCATTGAAGACATGAGAACCTGAGCTTTCTTCAACAAAGAAACATTGAACGTACGATGAATTTGAGTAGCATCAGGTAAATCTAGCTTATAAGCCACTTTTCCAATTTTTTGTAATATAAGGAAAGGACCAAAGTATCTAGGAGATAAATTTCTGTTATGATGGCGTGGTGTCTAATATGGCATTTTTTGATGGCGTGGTATCTGATATGTCATTTGTTTAGATGGTGTTTGTTTTTCTAAAAAAGATCTGCGCAGACTCTTCTGTCTGCGCCACGTAGACATTGACATCTGCAGACTGTTTGTTTTTCCGAAGATGTTTTATCAAAAAACGTCTGCGCGATCTCTTCTTGGTGTAGACTTGGCTTAACCACTTCTAAGATCTTCTAAGGTCTGCAGAGGGTTAAACACCACCACCGTCCACCACCGACCACCCACCAGCACCGTCCACCACCAGCACCGTCCACCACCGACCACCCACCACCACCGACCACCCACCACCACCATCCACCACCAGCACCGTCCACCACCGACCACCCACCACCACCGTCCACCACAAGCACCGTCCACCACCGACCACCCATCACCACCACCGTCCATCACCACCACCACCGTCTACCACTACCTACCACCACTGTCCGTACATCACCACTAATTTATTTTAGAAATCTACATAAGATAAAAAACAAATAACATTTTTTTTTTGCAGATTGTAGAGGTTTGGTCAACCTCTTCTTCTGCAGATTTGGTCCGCAGACTGCACACATTTTGTCTCTTAAAAAACAAACAACACCTTAGTGACATGACGTCTGACATTAGCTAAGACTATCTCCAATGCTAAATGCGCCCTTAGGTGTCCTTAGCTGTCACATCATTTGCCACGTAATATCCTTACAAATCTTTAAAAACCTCAATTTTATCGCCAACCCTACAAATATGCTTACACTTCTTAATTTCCACCCCATCACCTGTTCATTACACACAATATTTAAATAAAACATTTCTTTTTCTTACTTTGGGCCCACCTTATTGCATGAACCGAGGTAAACACATGCCTTTATGGAAAGGCATCTCACCTAAGGACATGCTATGATAGATGAACTTCAATAATAAAAATCTCTAAATGCATCCAAGGACATAATTTCGAAGGGCCCATTGAGAATAGTCTAACTAGTTCATGTCATCGGCCACGGTTATTTAATGTAAATCCAATTAAAAAATAATACACGTTCATCCAAATCCAATCCCATTCCCGAGAGGTGTGTGAATATGCATAACTAGAGAGGAGAGGAAGGACCATTTCTTCAATTTCCTTTTTAGTTGATCATCATCATCCCCTTCACTTCTTCCATATTCTAACCAGACCAACATATCACTACACTAATATTATCAACATCAACATCATAATTCTGATCTTTCTCAATATCAACATCAACCCTATCCATACATCTCACCATTCTCACACACAAATGGCACTAAACAACAGATCTGGATCTTGCAATTGGACAGTGGCAAAGATCGGAATCGTGTTCTTGGGCCTGTCTTTGGTGGGCTACTTATTGGGCCCACCTCTTTACTGGCATCTTCTTGAAGGTTTCGCCGCCGTTCGCCGGTCTTCCTCCGCCGCATCTTGTCCTCCCTGCAACTGTAATTGTGATCCTCGCCCTGATATTTCTTTTCCTCATGGTGAGTAAACGTTAAATCTTTCATTTTTATGATTTGGGTGTTAGTTTTAACATGTGGGTATTGTTGATTAGACCTTGATTTGTGAAAGTTATGATTCTTGATTTGATCTCAGATATCCTTTAGTTGTATCTATTTACATGTTAATACTTTATTGGCATCTGTTCCTGAATTAAAGATTTTAACTTTTGGGATTCAGATTTTATGTGGATTTTTGAACTTTTATAAAAATAATCTTTGGTTAAGTTGTTAAAGTAGTAGAAATTGACTAGGATTGGCTCAACCTTTTTTTGGTCTGAAGTGAATTTATAGAAATCGGAGTCCTTTCCGTAAAAAGTTTATTTTTTCTTAGGATCTTAACTCGTGGGAATATGATGACACATGTTTTTTGTATACGATTTCTAGAAGGCACAAAATCACACGGTTCCAATAAAATTTGAGATATTGAGAGCTGTGGGAGTTGTGATTAGAAAGGAAGAATCGAATGCGAACGTAGTCTAGCCCTAAAAAATTAGGGGGCCATTAAATATATGGCTCTAAGCTTCAGTTTTTTTTTTTTGTACCGTCGAACCGCCCCTGTGGTTAAAGATGTACATGTTGAGGAAAAACAGTCACTAACAATTTTGCGTTGAGTTATTGTTTTCTACAATCATCATGCTTGATATTTCATTGAAATTGAACTGTTCATGCAAAAAAGAAAGAAGAATTAGACAAATAGTTGGGAAGCAACATGAATTTTACTAGCATATACAATGTTGGGTGTGTATGGATGTGAGTTTAGAGTGAAATCAAGTTATTTTGATATTTGTAGAACTTTGATCAACTAATTACTTGACTTTGATTGTGATTTTAAACTTGCAGTAATTACTATGAAAACACATGTCTAAATGCTTTTTCTTTTAATTTTTTTTTGAGCGGCAAATTTTTTTATTCTCTGCTGTCTGTGGGACTTGAACGCAACACCTCCCCCTCCCAAGGTGTCTAAATGCTTATTTATTTACTAGATTTGTTCTATATGTTCGTTTTTTACCGTAAACCCAAACTTGAGTCTGATATGTGGTGTATGTGTCTTGCAGGACTTGTCAACAGTTCCTTCACAGGTTAGTAGTACAGATATTGTATTGTATTCTTTAGACATTAATGTATATATGTTTGTATATCGGTATTATCCTTGGTTTTAAAAAGCATGAGGCGTTTAGGCTCGAAAACGTTGCTATACGTACCACCAAAAGCTGCATCTCTTTCGTCTTTTTTACACATGAGCCTTTACATCATATAAATCACTCATAATCTCTTCATCCTTTTTGGTCATTTTTACATGTCAGCCTCTTTTACACCCTAATTTAGACCAGTTTTGACCCACATGTACATAGAACCATGATATTATCATTTTGAATAAACAATTAACCTATTATTATATTGAATATCTGTATGTATCATATATAGAGATTAGTATAATACAAATGCTATAGATTTAGTTATCTATTTAGATCAGTAATAGGATGGAAATTTGTGCTTATTAGCTAGATATCTGAACTTCTCTCAGTAGTGACAAAATAATTGCAAGGATATGTTTTGTATAATTTATTTTTATTTATTAAAATATATAAATTTAATCGGTTTGTTTCGATTGTATCTGAATCAGATTGTGCAAAACGCGATCCGGAAGTGAACGAAGACACAGAAAAAAACTTTGCAGAGCTTCTTTCAGAGGAGCTGAAACTACGTGAAACCGAAGCTACAGAAAGTCAGCAGCGTGCTGACATGGCGCTACTAGAGGCCAAGAAGCTGACATCACAGTATCAAAAGGAGGCAGACAAATGCAACTCAGGAATGGAAACCTGTGAAGAAGCTCGTGAGAAGGCCGAAGCAGCTTTAGTGGCACAAAAAGAACAATCTGCGATGTGGGAATTAAGGGCCCGCCAAAGAGGCTGGAAAGAAGCCGGTGTTAGGGCCCGTGCACGATCTCAGGGAGGCGTTGAGGCGTTTTGATGGTTTTGAGGTTATTGAACTGCCTGAAACTAGGTAGCGGGAATGTCAAAACCGAGCTTTTTAATACTTGTTCTTGTTTTTTTTGGTGTCATGTCCTAAATGGAAAGTTGATAGGTGTAGTACAGTAGCTAGTGGTGAGAAAAATGATTTTTCGGTTTTTGTTCATTTTTTTGCAAGTGATTAAAACCATCTATGTATGTACTACAAAAAAAAAAATGAAATATAGCAACCATTAATTCAAAAAATGGTTGATGTTGAACCTGGTAAGTTTTTTGTTTGTTTAAGTTTGTTTCCTATGACTAATTATGATTTACTTTTAGCATATCATGACCATAACATTATGGTAAATTTTGGTGGTAAAAAATGGGCGAGCTGTGTGTAAATGTGTTGGGCCAAAATAAGTAGTTTTATGTGTGCATTGGGTTGGGTTGACCAGAACTTGACTTTTCTATAAATGATTAGGTTCTATGTTAATGCAACATTTTATTACATCTAATGCAAAGAATATATCAAGATTCAAGATCAAAGAAAAATGCAACATGTAAGATTCTATGTATGTAGTTTGACATGCAAGGCAAATATTTGGAGTTCACTCATAAATATATATATTTAACATTTTTGTCTATCCAAAAACGGTTAAATGAATATAAAATTAGTATATGAAAAAAAAAAAAAAAAACATACAATTTCTCTTGTATTCATACATATACTCAACATAAAACAATAAATACATACGAGATTTGACACAGGACCTTAATACATTGCATTACATTTGCACATTATAAAATAATCAAGAAAAATATACATTCAAAATAAAATGATGAGGCTTTTTGGTCACTATCTGCCAGACATGAGGCTCACAAGATTCTGGTTTTCATAAAACGAGCCAACATCCCAATCTTCAGTGGACGACGAGAGAGTCATCAACGCGACCACGATAGATCTCATGCTCGGCCTTAGTTGGGGATTCTCATGCGTGCACGCTTTCGCAAGTTGAGCCATCTACAACCGAGTTCACAACAATATTTTTTTTCAATTATCTTATTTATTTATTCTAAAAATCAACACAAAAAAAAAAAAAAATTACCTTACGAACTGAATCGAGAGGGTAGTTTTCCCCCAGTCTAGGATCAATCATTTTGATCAGGTCATCTTTTGGATCTGGTTGACTTAGAACTTCTTCAAACTGTAAATTATCAAAGATCGAGCGTGTTAGTTGCTTTTTAGTAAACTAACACCAATATGTACGCAATTAAACGATTAAACGCACCATGGCAACTAGTCCCTTTGATTCGGTAACAGAGCCATTTGCTTTGACTATGGCTTCTTTGGCCGAAATAAGTTCGTAAAGTACAACCCCAAATGCATACACGTCTACCTTCGGAGAAACATCCCCATACTGTGCATACCTGCATCCAAATGTAACGGAGCTTGATCAATGGCCCTGATCTAGCGAAGAGGCCCAAAAGAATGATCTAGGCCCAAAAGATAATAAACATGTTTATTAAAAGAAGAGTAAAATGCCATTTTCGTCCCTAAGGTTTGGCCAGTTTTGCGACTTTCGTCCAAAGTTTTGTTTTTCTGCATCTGGATCCAAAAGGTTTGAAATCCTACCATTTTCATTTGGCTCTTTAACTCCATCTATTTTTCTCCGTTAAGTCAGGGGTATTTCCGTCTTTTTTGTTAACTTAAAGGGCCATTCAATTTTTTTTCACGGGTATTCGGTCTTTTTACATAAAGTAAGAAAAGACCTGGTTACACTTTAGGTTAGCAAAGGAAACAGAAATACCCTGACTAAACAAAGAAAAATGGATGGAGTTAATGAGCCGGATGAAAGTAGCAAGATTTCAAACCTTTTGGATCCAGATACGGAAAAACAAACCTTTGGACGAAAGTCGCAAAACCGGCCAAACCTCAAGGACGAAAATGCGATTTTACTCAAAGAAGAAGATTTACTCTGGTGGCATATATCCGAATGTACCCACAAGACGTGTAGGCAAAGAATTACTTCCAACTTCTGTCAATTTTGTTAAACCGAAATCCGCAACCTGTGGTAGACACGTGGCACCAATAAATTAGACGCACCTCACTTAGTCCCACCAATAAGAAAGGACCATAACGGCCCCATAAATGAACAAGAATAAAACGACTACGATGACATAAACGTATGCAAACCTTTCCATGAAAGTTCTTGTCGATGAGTATATTTGCTGATTTAATATCACGATGTATATATACGGGAACAGTATGTTCATGGATATACTCAAGACCGCGCGCTGAATCAAGGGCGATTTGGACTCGGGTAGACCACGGTAGCGGGTCCCGTCCTGGAAATGATGATTAAAGAAAACATAATTTCCTATTGTTTCGATGCTTCGGTATAAGAAATGAATTGTGATATCTATACTTAACTGACCTGATCCATGTAGATGTTGACTCAAGTTTCCGTTCTCAATGTACTCATAGACCAAGAAAAGGGAACCCTCGACACAATATCCTATCAAACGCACCTGCATTAGATATGTGATCAAAACATTAGCCTTCACGTATCATTTGTGTTTCAAGCCTCATAACAAACACACCCTAAACAGCTCTTACCAGGTTTAGGTGATGAACATGCGTTAAAACCTTTAGTTCGGCTAGAAATTCACGTGATGCTTGCATATCCATCTTCTTGATAGCAGCTTTCTGAACAAGTTTGACAAATTAAAAAACCAACATAACAAAATGCCTAAGTAAAGTTTTTGAGCTGAAAAGATAATAACTATTAGATGATGCATGATAACATGATGAAAAGTGGAACCGTATTTGCATAGGCGTGTGCTACCATTTAGTACAGGTAAGGTAATTTAACAGGTTGGGTAATGGGTCAAAATGGATAACTTTCATATAATTTCGTCAAATAAATTCTTTTTGTGTATAAATTACGATTACATAATATATACATTATTTCATTGATGACCTATTTTTTTAAATAAGATGATTTTGGAGGTCTTACATAAGGGTGTTCATCGAATCGAATAACGAATTTTCGAATTACTCGAATCGAATAACGAATTTTCGAATTACTCGAATCGAATATTTTTTTATTTTGCTGGAATTCGAATTCGATTAAAATTCGATGAAAATTCGAATTTTTGAATTTGAATAAATTCGTTTTGGTTCAAGTTTATTTAAAATATGTAAATTCGTTACGGGCTATTTGGGCTTAGTAATGGGCTATTTTAGGACTTAGATTAAATTTATAAATTAGTTTATACCACAACCCAATAGATTATTTTATACCACAACCCAAATTAAAGTTATATGTGTGTACTGTGTATTATATATAAACATAATAAATAAATATGTATAATCTGAATTCAAATTTCGAATCGAATTTAAAATTATAAATTCGTGTTCGATTTACTGGACTTGAATTTGAATTCTTGATAATCGAATTGAATTGGGTCGAATTTTGAATTTTTCGAATCCGAATCGAATTCTGAACACCCCTAGTCTTACGAATTGAAAAACACGTTGGAAAACTTTCGACCCGTTTGACTCAATTTGACATTTTGACCCGTTAGAGATAATACATAGCGAGATTCAACCCATTCAAAAGTAAATGGGTTAAAACTGCCACCTCTCTGTACATTGAAACACTTCCGCTTATTCTATATGAAAAAGCATATTATACGATAATTAAAGCGAGCCTAGTAGTTTTTTTAATTATAAACTATATATAAAAAATCAGTTAATTTTAGCAGAAGAAAAAGATATAAAATAAAACCCTAGTTTCGAACCTCGCCTCGGAGCTCAGCATAGTAAACAGCACCGAAACCACCTTGACCAATCTTATTAGCAAGACTGAAGTCATCTGTAGCTGTCGAAAGCTCTTCATACGAGAACTCTACTGATTTGTCAACTGTTATACCTGTAAGCCCAGGTGAGGCACCAGCAACCGCACCACCACTGGACTCTGAACCTCTAACCAACGAACCATTGCGCCCTAAATTTGCAAGAGAAGACAAATCAACAAGTTAATACACAATTACCGATAATATGAGCATACTGTTCAAATAAAGTTCAGATATACCTTGATCGGGCACAAGTTGAACCTGTGCGTTCTTTAATAAAGCTGAACTCGATCCAGCCTTTTTCTTTTTGTAATATCCGAAATAAAAGCATCCTGCAAGTAACAGCAGTACAGCTACTATTCCTACGACTATTCCACCTATGGCCCCACCTGATAATCCTGGTTATGTCAAAGCAGATGCTAAGTTAATAACACGCGTTTTCGATCAAGTAAATATTGTGGAATTAGGACGCTTTGTGATTATGTAAAGGAAAGGCTGGTTCACCTGAGCTGCAAAAGATAATGTGATTTGGAGTTAGAAAACTTGTTATAACAATGATTGTAGTTATTGATTTTAGTAAAGAACATGCTATTCGAGGGAAAGAATGTACCTGCTTGGTAAGGGTGGATAGTTTCCATTTTCATCTGTCAAAAAGCAAAAACATTACTCATTAACCAATTTTGTAATTAAAATGTAACCGAGAAAGTAGAAAACAAAATGTTGTCGAAACAACAATGAAATAAAGCATTGGACAACAAACAGAGAGAGCAGTTTAACCAATTTACAATATGTATTGTTAAAACAACACATGCATTAGATTTAATGAAACTGTTACCATTAGACACTAATGTCGGTTTCTATCTTGTCTATTTTGTTGTTCTTTCACGGTATATATAAAGTCGATTCTATGTTTTTGTTACTTGTAATTGTAACTTTTTTTATTGGGATAGCTTTACCCAAGCGATTACCGGTCTTATGCGAAACCATTTCTATGCTCCATCTTGGTTTCAAAAAGCGTGAGGTGCTCCATGGTGTTTAGGTCCCAATAGCCGAGGCGTGAGTTGAGAATTTCACATACATGAGGCGTTGATCTATGTATAACCAAACGTTGCATCTTTTTTACATATCAGCCTTCTCCATTACCTAAACCATTCATAATCTCCTCATCGTTTTGGTCTTTTTTTACTTAGCACTCTCCTAAAAGGTCGCTTCATCGTTTTGGTATTTTTTTACTTAGCACTCTCCTAAAAGGTCGCAATATTCTAAATTTCCACAATAACTGTCCTATTTTAACCTCATGTGTAGGCGAGCGTTTTAGTATTGATTATAACCATCAACAATCACGCTAATATCATCTCTAGATCACATAATACCAAAGCCAAAAACAGGACTATAACTTAGCAATAAAACTAGGGACAAACTACAAAAATATATGACATATGACAAAGGGACACACCATCGCTGAAAGGCAAAGATATAAAAACAAAAATTCCATTGAAGACAAGCCGTAATATCACATCCATTTGCATACACACAAAGGGATGAATTTTTTTCCCTAAATATCGTACCCGTATCCGATTTTGACAATTCAATACGTGTATCGGTACCAAGTTTTATTAATTTCGGTATTTGATACTTCCGGTACGGATACCAGTAAAAATGGTATCAGTACCGAATTTTATATAATTTCAAGAGTTTTCTTTTGGAACACATCTTTTTCCATATCATTCACATTTCAAAAAAAAAAATCTTTTTCCATATCATGGTACTTGTATCAATTTTTACCTATTTGGTACTGGTACAAGTGCTCAAAAGACATAAAAGAACACAGTGGTTACACGTTGGGTAAAGTACCAAGATACCCATACCATATCATTCGGTATGGTATTTGGTACCAGTTTTATAGATTCGATACTGCTATTTTCGGTTCTGGTACACTAACCTCTCCCAGGAATATACAGCAATCTACTAGTCAGATTCGCATCCGGATTATATCTCCTAATCAAATCGGAACTAATATTCGCAGCAGACGAAACCGAATCCAACGTCTCCCCGGGCCGAAGCGGATACGTCACAAACAAGCCATAATCCTTCGAAATATCACTATCTCCACACGAACAATTCACCGTCACATTAAGAAACGCAGTATCGGGGATCCGATTCGGATCAAAATTATTAAACCGCTGAATCCAATCAGCAGTAGTCAAATTCGCAAACTTGTCTTGTGCAATTGTCACATACGTATCCCCAGTGGCAACGTCGTAGTTGAACACGTGTCCTAAAAACTCACCGTTGATACAATCGCAGGAAAACGGAACGTTCATCCTCGTGAAGGCCTGAACGCTATCCTGGTTAGGGATAGATGGATTATAACTGAGGATATTGTCGTTGTTTGTGTTGAAGCGTAGAGAAATTCGAGTGAGTTCATCTCCTTGTTGAACGTAGTATGAACCCAAGGCTAGGTTGCAACCTCTGGTGCATCTGGATTGAGCTAGTGAATTGAAACAAATTGAGGTTATGAATAAGAAGGTGGTGATTAATCGGAACCCTAATTTGAGGTTTAGCATGATTTGTTAGGGTTCATGTGAAATTGAAAAAGGCGTTAACTGAATTGGTTGATAATTGTTGGGTTATTGAATGAATGAATGAATGAATGAATGAATGAATAGTTGGAGAATATATGCAAGTTTTGATTGAGTGATTAAAGAAATTTGGTTGTGGAGTATTGATTGTAGGCGTGTCAGAAAAGTTGACAGTTGAATTTTGCCGCCATTCAACTCTTTGTTCCGTGTGATTTTTCAACTCTTTTTTTACCGTGTTTTATATGAAATTTTGATTCCGTTGATTCTTCATAGAAACTAGTGCTATTAAATCTGGGCATTGCGCCGGAAAACCTCGTGTCACGCCGTAGGTGGGTATTAGTTCGTTTAACTCCGTTACTGATACTTGTTATAGCAACCAATAGAGAAAAAAATTACAAAAAAATCATGATATGACCAAAAATATACCAACACAACGGGAATTTGATCGGTATTGGTTTGTTTTGTTACGCCACATACACTCGTTACAACAACCCATAAAGAAAAAAAATCTTGATATGACCAAAAAATACCTACACGTGATTTACATCGATAAAAAACAAACGCAAGTTATATAAGATATATATAATTAACCAACTAAATAACACATAAAAAACCTTTAAAACAAAGAATTACTGTTCATTCAGTTTTTCTATTAATAGTATACAATAGTATACAATGGTCGGTATTTTTGCTACTTCAGTTAAAAAATGTAACTTTTTGCATCTGAACCTTTAAGGTTTTATTTTTGTTATCATTTTTATCTCATTGATCATCTGGGTTAGAACTTCCGATAAAACTCCGATAAATATAGTCTTATATATTTATATAAGGTCATTGTAGTGGTAACCCCACATAACTCTCATAAGACCAAGGGGTGTGGGGATCCTCCCCCCCCCCCCCGAGCCGTGCGTCCCCCTTGTCCCACACCGCCCCTCCCCTCGTCGCGTCGCAAACGACATCACCAGGACGGTGGAGAAGAGCCTGCAATTGGTTTGTTCTCTCTCTCTCTCTCTCTCTCTCCTTGTATTATATATTGGTTTTTATTTAAACTTGGGTAGTCCTCCACACCCTTGAGTAGTTCCCAAAGGGATGGTCCTCCACCTAATGTGACGCCTATGTGGCGGATAGTCACAAAGGGACTACCCAAACCACACCCCATGGTCTAACATTTGGTATTGGTGTAGTGGTTAACACCACATACCCCACAAAACACATTTCCCAACTCATTTTCACTCACAAAAAAACCACATCACCCCGTTATCACGATCACGGGGTAGAATTTTCACACGCCATAACGGCTCTATCACAGCTTCATTACGCATGGACTAAGGGTTTAATATTATTATATGTAGGTAGTTATTCTTCTAGCTTCTGGTTACATTATGGTTTATATGGAAGCATAGGGTTTAATATTATTATATCCGAGGAGATAAACGTAAATTTGTTTGTGTGGATAATAGATCTAAAATCTTAATCACTAAAACGCCATGAGCATCATACAACTAAATGCTAGTACATACCATACGCATCTAGCTTCTCACTATCAACCAAAAGTCACCTCTAGACCTTGGTCCCCTTTGATTATCTCCCTAACTTTGATCTAAATGTGCAAGAAGCGCAACAACCTCTGGACCCTAAGCCACTTTGGTTGCCTGTCGCACACCTAGGTGAACCTCAGATGAACTTTTTAAAACCATATCCTTCCGTAACGATTTCAATCAATTAACACAATAACATCATCTCTAGACCACATATTATTAACCCAAAAACAGGACTATATATTAGCAATAAAACTAGGGATAAACTACAAAAGATAATAAATGAGATATAAGAAAAGGACACATTATCAAAAAAAAAAAGTAAACATGTAAAAACAAAAAGAATCTTTTAATTTAAAACAGTTCCAAAAACTAACCTCGCCCAGGAATATACAACAACCCACTTCCTGTAGTTAAATTGGCACCGGAATTATACCTCCGAATCAAATCGGAACTAAGATTCGCAGCTGAAGAAACTGAATCCAAAGTCTCCCCCGGCTGGAGCGGATATGTCACAAACAAACCATAATCCTTGGAAATCAAACTATCCCCACACGAACAATTCACCGTCACATTAAGAGTACCACTATCAGGTATCCGAAAAGAATCATACGAATTAAACCTCTGAACCCAATCCGCAGTAGTCAAATTCGCATAACTCTTTTGTGCAACCTTGTCATAAGTATCCTCAGACTGAATGTTGTAGGTGAACACATGTCCTAAGAAGTCACCGTTGATACACCCACAAGAAAACGGCACGTTAATCCTCTGACCGGCCTGGAGGCTATCCTGATTCGGTATACTCGGATTATACTTGAGAATATTGTTGTTGTTGTTGATGTTGAAGCGCAACGAAATTTGAGCGAGTTCATCTCCTGATTGAACGTAGTAGGAACCGAGTGCTAGATTACAGCCTCGGGTGCATCTGGATTGAGCTGATGGAATGAAACAGGTTGAGATTAAGGATAAGAAGGTTGCTAATCGGAACCCTGAATTGAGCTCCAACATGGTTTCTTTGGGTTCATGTGGCGTTGACCGAATGTGTTTGGTTTAGTTGGTTGGAGGAAAGGGAAAATGAATGAATGAATGATGAGAGAATATTTGGGTTAAAGAATGGTTGGAGAATATGTGCTACTTTTGGTTGACTGATTAAACAAATGGCTGATGATTGTTGCCGCCATTAGGCCATGTGTAGTCATAAAGCCCCCAAAGGGGCGTTATGCGTCATATGGCATGCCACGTCATCCCGGGGCTTTATGGGGCTTGAGGCCGTAGTCATAAAGCCCTACCTCATCATAACCAAAGTGTAAAATGCAGGGACCAAAGTGTAAAATGCAGGGACCAAAGTGTTTTAATGCAGGGACCAAATTGTAAAATGCAGGGACCAAAGTGGAAAATGGAGAACAAATCCCCACCTTCTCGCGCCGCTATACATTTCGCGCTGCCCAAAATTTTTCACACATGGCGCCGGGGGGGGCGGTGTGCAGGGCTCCATACCGGCGCTATGTTGTTGGTCGCGCCCCATTACATGTGGGCTTAGAAGTAGTTGCTCCTTGTTTTTTTATGAATAAGGGAGATAACTGGGTGATTTAAATGACTAGTGTATAGGTCAGTGGTTATATTTAGACTATGTGTAATGGTGCAAAGCCCCAACCACCTCAGCCTAAAAGGGCATGGAACACCACCCATCACCCATGGGGCATGAGGGACTCTTCCGTGAGTGTGGACACAAGCATGGGGCACATACGTATGTTGAATTAATTTTATCACTCCGTCCTACTCTGCCAACTCACCATTCTTTTAAAAAGAAAATTTAAAAATGCAACTTTGTTAAGACTATCAGAGCATTCACATCTCCTCCAGCAAATTTTGTAAAAGTACTCTATATTATAGATAGTGGTTATGAGGGGTTCTGAGTGGAGTAACTGTTCATATGTAAATATGAAAAACATTATTCACCCCTATAAATTTTTTAATATTTTTAGAAAGTGGTTGTTAGTAGAAGAGAGAAAAAGTAACTATAAATGTATAAAAAGAATTATTTAATTGAAAATGGAAGAGAAAGCGAGTGATTTTGATGTAATTTTAGAGATGAAGATGGTAGATGGGATGTTAATGCTCTTAAGGTGTACGGGGTGGAAGCGGCAAGCCCCTTTGCCGCAAGGGGAACACCGCCGCCATCTAATTTTGCCGCGTGGGGAAGGCTCAAAGCGGGGACTAATTGCCGCATGCGGGGAGATGGAGGGTGGGTTGAATATGACCATTGGGAGCAGCTTTTTGACTTTTCAAACGGCTATATAGCCGTTAGTTTAAAAAAAAGTTTTTTTGTATATTTAAACTATATAAACCTATACTCATTTTAAACAAATTCACACCATCCTATTTCCTCATGTCTCCAAAACTATAAATCTCTACCTCTATTTTATTTAAAAATGGTGGAAGAAATACTAGTGTTTTTGTCACCCGATAGCAGTGATTCATCCGATTGTAACATAAGTTTTTTTTCCAAAAACTCATAGACGAAGCCGAACTACAAGACACGGGCACATCTAGTAAGAAACGTTATTTTCGTCGTTGAGCATCTCGGAAGAATGAATTTACCCCTTCTATTGATGGAATCCAATGAAAAGCAGTAATTTTAGTTAGTTTAACCTAGTTTATTTTAATTATTTTAATTAATGTAATGTTTTTTTTTATTTTATTTTTAGAGTAAATTACAAGTTTTGTCCTTTATGTATGTACCAAATTGCAGGCGGTGTCCTTTGACTTCAAAATTGACTGGTTTTGTTCTTAACGTTTCAAAATCTTGCACATTATGTCCTTTAGGCCAAACCCAGTTAGATTTTTTTGTTAAAGTTGGTCATGTGCCTTGCACATGAGGGCACTTTTGTCAGTTTGCCTCCCTAGAGACTTGAGTAAATGACTTATAACAAGTGACTAATTGTGTAAAAATAAAAACATTAAAGATATAAAATACAAATTTCTGAGTTTCATTCCTTCACTCTCTTTCTCTCTCTAACTCTCTCTCCCTCTTCTTTCTCTCTCTACAAAACCCATGTAATCTGTTCTGAAACAAAAACATCAAACCCTAATTAAGGGGTGGTTAGTGATATAGAAGGTGCAAAAATATAGTTAAATCATCTTCGATTGCAGCAAAAAGATATTAGGTTTAGCAGTGATGGAGATGTAGGTGGTGGGTACGATGCTGATGGTGGGTTTAGCGGTGGTGGGTGGTTGATTGTGGTGGGTTAAAGGCGACGGTGGGTGTACGGTGGTGGGTCGTTGATTGTGGTGGGTTAGAGGCGACAGTGGGTGAAGGGGTGGGTGCGGCGGTGGTCCAGTGGAGGTGGAGTTGGGTGAATTCAGCTGGAGTTCACCTTTCTCGTCGATACTCGGAACTGGGTGGTGACTAACACGCAGAGAGTTCCTTCTTTGTTTTAGTTTCGCCAGAGTTCAGCTTCCAGAATCTAATCGATCTTGTGCTCATCAACCATATAGTCTTTCATTTTTAAAGATATCTCCTAGGGGAACCATAAAAATTACCATTTAAATGATATTGAAATAGGTAAAACGAAACATTGATACTAAAATTGATATCCATGGGAAACTAACTGCCTAGATGTACAAGTACTTTCAAAATATGTCTTCCCATTCTTTTTTTATTGTATATGTTCGAATTTCGCCGGAGTTCACCTTTCGCCGAGAACAATCCTCCTTCATTTAGTTATAACTTTGTTTAGGTTGATTTGGGTAGTGGCGATGAAGGTTATGGGCTGGTTGTGGGAGGTGGTGGGTTAAAAGAGATGGTGGTGGTGGTGGGTTCAGATTAGAGAGAGATATATATAAACGAGAGAGAAAGAGTTTACATTTGTTTTTATTTTTCAGTTTTATACAATAACTCTTCGAATAATAGTTTTTTTTTTTACAAAATAGCCCATGAGAAAGTGAAATGACAAAAATGCCCTCATGTGCAAGACACATGACCAACTTTAACAAAAAAAATATAACTGGATTTGGCTTAAAGGACATAACGTGCAGGATTTTGAAACGTTAAGGACAAAACCAGTCAATTTTAAAGTCAAAGGACACCGCCTGCAATTTGATACGTACATAAAGGACAAAACTTGTAATTTACTCTTATTTTTAAATTTAATGTAATGTTTTTTTTATTTTAATTTAATGTAATGGTTTATTTTAATTTATTGTATTTTTATTAATTAAGTATTTAAAAAAATTAGTTTACCCCATAGCATGAGGGGAAACCACCCCTTATGATTTTTTGGTAAGAGAGGAGAATGAGAGGGGAATGACATGACACATTATGATTGGGTGAGTGAAAATTTTCTCCTATCTCATGAGGGGTGCACCCTCTTCACCCTAATACACATTTAATAAGTGTGAAAAGTCGAAACACTCTAACTACGTGGTAGTGACATGACGCCACTTTTATAGGGGTCAAAAGGGAGTGTGCATCGATTAATGCCAATGATGTCGACTTGAAACCATCGTGGACAAAATCGCCGATCAGTATAGGGGAGGGATGGGGTTGACCGGCTGGGAAGGAATAACATGCGGTGGGTTAAGGGGGAGGGGACTACATAGGGGTTACTAGATTTTTATAATGTAAAAAATTAAATGATAAAATAATCCCTCTACCAAATAGGGCTGTTCAAATTCCTCGGCACTGACGCTCGTTCGATGCATGCTCGGAAAATGCTCATTCGAATCAGCTCGATTAAAAAAATGCTCGGTTCAGATCGGTTCGGTTTGTAAACGAACCGAGCACGAGAAAAGGTCCGCTCAGTTTGGTTCGGCTCGATTTATTTTTTAATATTTATATATATATATATAGAGAGAGAGAGAGGAAGGTTAACATACATTACGGCTTAACGTATATCACGTACGACAGATAATTACGCACGTTCATTTTAAAATCACGCACGTTATAACACAATAATCACGCATATTGAAAACATTAATCACGCATGTTATATAACAAATCACGCATGTTGTTGTACGTGAAGTACGTTAAGCCGTTATGTACGATATACTTTATATATATATATATAGGGGAGACCGCTAAAATGAAAACCACCTCCAGTTGTAAGAACCATGAGAACTATACCGTACGGGGCGAGTTGGACTGATGTGTGTCGGTGTGTATATAATTTAGATATATAATTAAGCCCTTTTTACACCTTTAGCCAAGTTTTAAATTTATAAAACACGATATTTACTAACACTAAACACACATATGGGCAAGTGCACCCATCGTGGACGTAGTATAGTGTTGGTAAGGTACCGAGGTCGTCCAAGGACACAAGAGCTTTTAATACCGGTTTATCCTCAACGTCTAATCAAATCAAAAAGTTAGAAAAATGTTTTTAAACTAATAAAATAAAAACTAACTAAATGCTGAAAAATAAAAATAAAATAAAACAGATAGACAAGATGAATCACTTGGATCCGACTCGTGTATTAGTATAACCTTTGATTATTTTCACACTTTTGCACTTGTTTAAGAGATTATCTTAGTTATTGTAGTAGGCCCCTCTTTTGAAGGCGACGTTATCCTCAACCCAGTAGTTTGAGTCAGCAAGGATACAATCCTAAAGGGTTGGATTATTGGAAGATAATGAATTAAGTTATTAATGCAAATTATGGTAGGCCCCGCTTTTGGCGGTGACGTTACCCTCGGCTAAGTAGTCTGAGTCAGCAGGGATACAGTCCTAAATAGCCCGATTATAGTATTAATAGTAGTTAACTTATGAGGGGGTCAAAGAGTTTGGATCCCCGCCATCCAATACCTATGGGCATTGAAGGAGATCCTACTAAATTTGACCCAGGTCCTTTGCAGGACCTCTAAACGCTGAACAAGGGCAAGACCCTTACCAAACCGTTCCCTTAACCCCCGACCAGGTAGCCAACATACCTCCATATAGACCGTGGAGATATGAATGGTGAAAATCTTTTATTTTATATAGACAGTAAAATAATGCCAAGACACCACGGACAAACGATAAGGAAAGATCATCTTCAACATAAACAACTAGTTATTAAAGTCATTAATACAAAACCAAATAAAAAGTGCAAAAGATTAAAAATAAAAAGTATTATACTAAACACTTGTCTTCACCAAGTGATGTAAGAGACTTAGGCAAACATGGCCTTGATTGTCAAGAACTCTTACTATCAATCTTGGATCCCGAGACGACTCACACACTCTACGATGGACAATGGATGATGGTGGTGGATGATGGTGTTATGGTGGTAGTGGGTGGTGGATGAAGTGTGAGAGAGGTGGTGTGCCAAGGGATGAGTTGGAATGAAACCAAGCACTCCTATTTATAGGCTGAACAGAAGGCTGGGCACGGCCCCGTGTCCGCTGGACACGCCCCCGTGCCCGTCTGACACTCTCCCTCTTCATTAATTGTAATTCGCAATTACAATTAATGCGCCTGATGTACTTTCGCCACGCCCCCGTGCTCACTGGACACGGCACCGTGGTGGGCAATAGAAGCTTCTACAGGTTTGTCTTTTCTGCTGCTTCTTGGGCACGGCCCCGTGCTGGCTGAGCACGGGGCGTGTTCAGGCTTCTGTTTTCTCTTCTTTGCTTGGGAGGATGCCGTTGAGGGTTCGGGCAGTCTACTTTTATTCCTTTTCTTGTAATTTATGTTAGAATTAGCTGTCTTTTTGCTTCTTTTGTGAATTTAAGCTCATTTCATCCTGAAAATACAAAAGGAAGACAAAAACACTCTTTTTCCAATATTAGTACTTAAAAAGGGTTAGTTTTATGCCTTATTTGATGTAATTTATATGTTGCATTTTACACACATCAAATACCCCCACACTTGAACTTTTGCTTGTCCTCAAGCAAAACTCTTTAAATGTGGCTTACACTCCCAAATGGAATGGGTAGAAGAGAAGGTTTTTGGCTTGTCATAGAGTGTCGGGAATCCAAGATCTTTTTGGGTTTTATTTTTATTTATTTACAATCCTATTCGTTATGATTTATTTAGAACGTTTCATAGGATAAATTACTTATTTGGGCATAACATGCCTTTTTAAAATTTCATTTATATACAAGTTCACATACCTCACGGGATAAATCACTCAACACTCGGCCGAAGGTGTATTTTTTTGTGAATCACTCGAGAACGGCATGGAACTTACGCCTTCCATAGGCTTGCCAAGCAATTAAACCTCCTCCTTTTTAACTTTATACCTTTGTAAATATCAAGAGGACTTTTTTTTTGGGTGAAGGGTTAGGCTTGGGCTAAAGGTGGATGGTTGGGTTAGTGGTTAGTAAAAGGGCGAAAAGCGTAAAAAGCGTCGGTTTTCGTAACACATTTTGTTTTTAGTGACTTTTTATTTTGAAGTATTTCTCCAAAACAAGCTTTTGTTTGCATAGCTTTGTTTGTTTTTAACTTTCTCATAATTTTTTTTTAGTCACATAAAAGAACGAGCTTGCGAAAAACCGAGCTTGTTACTAAAATAAAGGGTGAAAAATAAAAAGGGTTTTTGGTGGGTAAAAAGGGTTTAGGGTAAAGAAACGAAAGGTTTAGGCTCAAAGGGGTTAACTAGGGGGATTTTGGGTAGGTGGTAAAAAAAAAATTGAAAAATAATGGTGTAGAAAGAAAAATGGTTAGTCCTAATGCCTCCATCATTTACTTACTTGGGTTTAAGTTGGTAAGGACCGGGAATGAATCGTCGTGGCAAGTTCTAGAGTTGTAAGAACCAAGCGGCTATTCACACAAGAAACGAAAAATGAGCATTTAGTCTAAAGATGTAAATTTGTATGCTCTATAAAGGCTCAAAACTCACTTTTGTGGGAATGGGTTTTTAATGTGATCAAGTATATATAATCAAATTTTAACTAGACTTGTTATGCCGTTTCATAATTTTCTTATGTTGGTTCTTGTTATCACGACGCTCTCGATTGTAAATTTTATAAAAATATAACGTTATTAATCTTGGGATTCCTAACTTAAACTTCAGACAAGTAAAAGAAATGAAAAATTTTTGAAAAAATTTGGGGTGTTTAGCGGTTCCAATAGAGTTTTGTGTAAGGCTTGTTGTTAGGACTTGCAAAATTTCAAAGTGTTAGCTTCCCCCCCACACTTAAATTACACATTGTCCTCAATGTGTCCCAAAAATAAATTTTTAGGTTGATTGGATGTGCAATGTGGTGTTAAAAAGCAAAGATTTATGTTACTGGCAGTCTGGACACGGCCCCGTGTTCGCTGGACACGACCCCGTGGTGAACTGCCAGTATCGAAAACTTACAGAAGGTGAACACGGGGGCGTGTTGGTTAGACACGGCCCCGTGTCTGGCAAATAATTGCAGGTCAGTAACCAAACAGCAGGTCTGGGAGATGAACACGGGGGCGTGTCGGCTGGACACGTCCCCGTGTGGACAGTCTGTGAGCCTGAAAAACAGGTTTCGTCTCCCGGTTTCTCCATTTTGGGCCTGTAAGTGCTAAGGTTTAGCACTCTAACCCTTGCATTGTACCTGTTTCATCACTCAATACCACACCAAGCAAACATTAAACATCCTACATTACCACAGTTAATTGTCTCCAAGCATAAAGTAGAAAAATAAAACGGAAATAAAAAGTAGTTCAGGAAAGTAAATTGTTCAACAAGTGGCACGCAGGCCATAAATTGTTCGATAGAAAAGGGTACTTAAACCTGTGGGCTCACCACCAACCTGCTCCTTGTTCCTTCAAGCCTCCTACTCCATGTCTTCATTGCTATCCTCACCTCCACCCCCATTCCCCGCCATATACTCCCGGATGCTACCGATATCATCTTGTATGTCGTTGATGTTGCGTTCAATAGCTCCGACCCGGTGGTATGTGTTGTTGGCGAGATTGTAGGTGTTCCTGGTACACATGAGGTTTTCCTACAAAAGATCATGTAAACTTTGAAAGTTAGGAAAACCGCCTCCTTGTGAGGAGGATTGACCCGGATCGCCATGGGGTTGGTATTGGTATTGGGGAGGTGGTGCATGAAGAACTAGGGCCTCCTGTGGGTTCCATGCATAGCCTTGCGTTCTTTGGAAGCTCACCGTCCCGTCTTCCGCCTCATAAAGCAAGTTCATGGCTCGGCAAATGTGGTAGTCAACTCGTCCCGACCATGGACTTCTTTCAAAGGACTTTGGAATGTTCGTGAAGTGCTTGAAAAGACGGTACACCCATCCCCCAAAGAAGATAGGTGTTGGAGCGCGAGCAAGGCGATTGAGATGCATGTTTCGCAATAGGAGATATGGAACATCGAGAGGCTTCCGGTTGTGGATGCAGTGAAGGACAACCAAATCTTTCAACCCCACAACGCCACTACTGTCGTGACACTGGTTCAGCGAGTAGGTGAGGAGCCTGTGAATGTAGCAGTATAGCGGGTCCCTCAGTTTGGTGCTCCTAGTGCTGCTAGGGTTGTAGATTCCTTCACCGATTTGAGCCCATGCAGCTTGACGTTCGGTCTCATCCAAGTCTCGTAATCCCCCAGTGTTTTCCTCATTTCCCGATTCCTTTTCACCGTATAGTCCTATTATAGATCCAAACTGTGCCATGGAGATTGAGTACTGTGTCCCGCCACAATGAAATGCGACCCCTTCATTGTCAAACGGGTCACACCTCGAATTGAAAGCGAAAGTACTGTAAAACTCCATTGTGCATTGATGCACCGACCGAAGCCGAGTGTTCAATGCAACTGCTAGTGGCCCTGTCACGACGTTGTTGAATCGGTCTAGTTGGTTCACCATGGTTAACAAGTCCGTACATGCTCGCCTAGGGTACTCCTCGGGTCTTGTTTGGAGTATTTCATATCTCGCCCTAGCATTGAGTTCGCTTGCATTGAACCTTGTGAACTTTGACATCTGAAAGAATACACCAAAAGTTAGTACGAAACAAAGAAATTTTTAAAGAAACTGCAAACAGTGGGCTGGACACGGCCACGTGTTCAGCGGACACGGCCCCGTGTTCAGCGGACACGGCCCCGTGTCCAGGCGTCTGTAACCCAAAAACTTCATTTTTCGTCCCGGTTCCGAAAACCTGAAAATTTTTAGCCCAATAGTTGCGGTTTCCCCCGAAAATGAAACCCTAATTGTCGTTTTTCCCAAAACAAACCGTTTACCCTTCCAATTTCGTCTTTTTCGGTTTAAAAACAAGGGTTTGAGGTTTTAGTAGGAAATCGAACGAATCTATCAACAATACATGTTTATTTACTTTCTACTACACTAATCTAAGCTACTACTAACAGATTGTATCAAAAATTTGAAGTTCGATCCGGATGAACACGAAGAACCCTAGATTTTGCCCCAATTTTTGATGTTTTAACTACATGCAAGTAACTAATCTAACTACTAAAGATGATAGAATCATACCTTGATGTTGTTAAACGTGGTAGTGATGTCGGAAATCTGCGGAAAATCACCTGGAACCAGAGCGTTTTCGGCAAAACGGGGCGTGTGGAATGAGGTAACTGTTATGAAAAGAGGGTTTTATCCCGACAGTTTCCTCGACACGGCCCCGTGTCCAGCGGACACGGCCTCGTGTCGAGCAAAGTTAAATTTTTTTTTGTGTGCTCGTGTGCATGTGTCACACCCCGATCTCCACGTGTCACCGGTGGGCCTGGTGTGGGGTATGGTGACGTAGTTGGCATCGTCATAAACAAACAACACAATATAATAATGCACAGCGGAAGCAGAATAGATTCATTTCAACTTTAATTAACATGCAATAATAAATATCACAAGTAGTTGAAACGGATCCAGATTAGGAGCCCAGTAAAAGCTATCGGTGATTTAATCAAATTAAGGAATAATACTTGCAAAGGTAAATACTTTTAACTTATTTCCCCTATACGGGCTTGGGTTACGGTATATTAATACCGCTTGATTGAGCATTATATTTTCCATCGCTTAGGTGGTTAATTGAATAATATGATCGGCTCATTTAAACAGTTTTGTTTCTTAAAAGCCTTTGGGGGGTTAATGACCGTTGTCCCGGATATCCTTGGCATCATTTTACAAAATGGCCACGACCATCGACATCCCGGTGTAGGCGTACACCCGGTATATATTGTCGACATTTAAATTAAAAGACGTAGCCGTTGGTTTCTATACTACGGTTTTACGCAATGTGGTGTGTCTATTAATCTTTAACCCGACACGAACCGGACTACTGAACGCATAAAAGAACATGTAATACGTTCACAAGATTTTAATAATTTTCCCAAGTTATAAAAGAGTTTGTGCCTTGTGCATTCAAATCAATTTTAATAAACATTTTCAAATGTGTCAGTTGAATGTATTTACCAGTGTAAACTGACGTATTTTCCCCAAAAAGATTAAGTGCATGTACTATACGAAAATTGGCTGGTATTAGCTTCCTAAGCATCACGAATAGTCTCGCAAACTCGATGCCGTATCTGAATGAACAATATTTTATTATTTTGATCCGCTGTGGATACATTTGACTTCTGTAATATATTTGATATTACCACCAGAGGTTGAAGTATATATTTATCTTTAAAGCTTCCGCTGTGCATTTATATAATTGTGTGGTTTGACTATATTGTTGCCAACTGTCACACCCCGATTTCCACGTGTCTCACCGGTGGGCCCGGTGGGGGATTACCGTGACGATGTTGGCAACAATATAGTCAAACCACACAATTATATAATGCACAGCGGAAGCATAAGATAAATATATAGATTTCAACCTCTGATCGTAATATCAAAATGTATTACAGGGGTTGAATATATCCACAGTGGATCGTAAATAAAGGTAAAGTAATGTTCCATCAGATACTGCAATCAAGCTTGCGAGGCTTATCCCGATGCTAGGGAGCTAATACCAGCCAATTACGTTTAGGTACCTGCACTTAATCTTTTTGGGGAAAATACGTCAGTTTACACTGGTAAATACATTCAACTGACACATTTGAAAATGTTTATTAAAATTGATTTGAATGCACAAGGCACAAACTCTTTTATAACTTGGGAAAATTCATAATGATCTTGTGAACGTTTTACATGTTCTTTTATGCGTTCAGTAGCCCGGGTCGTGCCGGGTTAAAGATTTATAGACACACCACGTTTGCGTAAAACCGTAGTATAAAAACCAACGGCTACGTCTTTTAATTTTAATGTCGACACTTTATACCGGGTGTACGCCTACACCGGGATGTCGATGGTCGTGGCCATTTCGTAAAATGATGCCAAGGATATCCGGGACAACGGTCATTAAACCCCCCAAAGGCTTATAAGCAACAAAACTGTTTAAATGAGCCGATCATATTTAATCAATTAACCACCTAAGCGATGGAATTATATAATGCTCAATCAAGCGGTATTAATATACCGTAACCCAAGCCCATATAGGGGAAATAAGTCAAAAATATTTACCTTTGCAAGTATTAATCCTTAATTTAGATCAAGTCACCGATAGCTTTTACTGGGGCTCCTAATCTGGAACGAAGGTTTTAATTAACCTCTTAGAATCCTAACGGTCCTTATATTAGCCGTAGCTTAAACCGGTTGATTCCGATATATAGATATGGTTAATTCGCACGAAAAGGCGAAAACCGAGAATGGAGTATGATTTGGACCCAACAAGTTCAGTGACTTGTTTTATATGGGTTTATAGTTCATACTCTGGATTTTGGGGTTCAAATAATATAATTTGACCCATATCGGCTATTGCACGAAAACTAGCTCCATGAGCCGTACCGTGTGCGCAAATAGGCGAAACGGTTAACCATAAGAGTCGTACGCTTATTTCCTAAGTCAATATGCCTTAAAAGTATTTTGGTATCAGTAAGATACCTTCCGTAATGCCCGTAACGAGTTTAAGTTAATATTATGCCCCGTAGGGGCTTTTCGGTCATTTTAAAGACTTTAAAAGGGATTTTCGAGTTCTACAGGAAATCTGAGTTTCTCGAACAGCTTATAAAGCTTAAAATACTTTATTTATTATTTAAAACCAGTAGCAACTGGAATCGGGTCAAAAGACCTTGTAGAACTCCCGTTTTGGCCAAAAAGGGCATATTCGGTATTAACCGAACCGTAGCCATAACTGCAGGTTATGAGCAAGGTAAAAATTATTAAAAATCTTTAAAATTCCCAAAATATTATTTTACCACAGTGGGTAAAGGTTTTGGTGACGAAAACTTGGGTTAGATGGGCGTTATGCTAATTGCGCCGTTAATTACAAAACTTTCTTAAAAGTGCGCCTTTTAGCATAACTCTCATTCTAGGCCTCGGATTGACGTGAAACTTTAAGGACATGCTTATAATTTAACAAGCAAGGTTTTGGTCCGTTCACGTGTCCGAAATACTCGTTTTAATTTTAAAAGGCCGTTACGGTCAACTTTTAGGCGAATGACGGAAATACGTAAAAGACTCGGATAACTCATGAACCGACCACAGAGGTGTATACCAACATGTGACCTGGTCCCAAGAGAGTCCTAAGGTATATTTATACTTCACTAAAACGGGTCAGAACTGAAGTCAAAGCAAAAGTCAAACTTTTGCGACTTTCGGCTCCGAACCGGTTCAATATTGTAAATGATCGATTCAAACGAGCGCAAACATGTTTATATACTTATTATCATGTTTTATGATTATCAAAACAGGTTCCATAACATATACATTACAGATTATGCATAAATCGCTAAAATAGCTTTCTGTTGACTTTTTAACCGCACGTTTGACTCGATAATTGACACAGTTAGAGTGGTGATCAGGGGGAACCATTTTAGAGGTTTAATACCCACATAAATACCAACTCATAACCATTTTTGATTCGTCATAAGACTGAATCATTTGCGAGTTATTGTAATGACAACCGTTAGTTACGACGGTTGCGTTTATGAGCTATAACTATGGAAATGTGAAACCAAAATGGTTATGAACGACTTACAGAAGTGTGTTCTTGCTTATAGAGCAGAAGAGAATGCTTGGGAGCACTTAGAATGATCAGAGAGGTGTTGTTTGAGTTGTGTGAATGTTATGTGCCAAACTTGGCTATTTATAGCCAATGTCAAGCAAGCATGATCATTACAAGCACTACAACAGGTCAAGGGTGATGGGTAGGTGTCCCCTGAAGTTATGGGTCAAGTGTAGGGTGTCCATGCCTCATACATTGGTGTTTGATCATTCAAAAGCTCCAAAAGCCAAGTAGTTACTATAATTCTGCATCTGGGCGTCTAATGCGGCCCGCATGGAGGTTCCATGCGTTTACAATGCGGGCCGCCTGGGTTTAAAAGATCAGACGCGTTATTGAGGAGGCTCGCGGCCCGCCTCAACTTAACCCATTATGCAATGCGGGCCGCGTGGGTTAAGATTTCAGAAATTTTTAAATCTTTTATCATGATTACAGAATCTGGCCATTAATAACGAAATCTTTCGTAATGATTTACCTGACCTTTCGGTTTTGAAGGGGTAACTTTGCGGTTTGGCCCTCGGTTATTTACCGATAGGGGCCTCGTGTTATTTTCCCGCGTTATAAAGTCCCCGGTTTATTTATTTAATTATTCTGAAAGCCTTAACTTCCACTATTGACGCTTTTAACCCTTCTTCTACGAATTCAATCGTAACTTTCTCGTTTCATATCGAAACTTCGCGAAATTCATATATATTATTTTAGTGAGGGTATAATACCGTTACAAAGTCTTTGGAACGTTAAAGGGTCACTCAGAGGTATTATTAAACATGTTGACACAGTTAACCCCTGTAGTTTGTAATCTCTCACTTTCTTCCGCGTTTTGTTTTTGTACGATCTATAATTTATTCGTTTGAAGGTTTAAGCATTATTTAGGGATACTATACAGTATATTTACCTTTGTTGACATTTATAACCCTCGAATTTATATACTTTCAAGGTTTGTCAAAATTAGTCCTTTATTTATTATAGATGCCACGTGTAAACAAATGACACGTGTTAACACATCATTGGACACAAAAATTCGAGGTGTTACATCCTCACCCCCTTAAAATAAATCTCGACCCGAGATTTACTCAAATAAATAGGGGTATTTTTCTTTCATTGTAGCTTCGACTTCCCACGTATATTCAGGACCTCTACGAGCATCCCATTTGACTTTTACAATCGGTACGTGCTTTCTGCGAAGCTTCTTCACTTGTCGATCTTCAATCGACAAAGGTTTTTCTATGAACTTTAAGCTCTCATCTATATGCACATCTGTGTGTGGAATCACCAACGACTCGTCGGCGAAGCACTTTTTGAGATTGCAGATGTGGAACACATTGTGAATTCCATTGAGCTCTTCAGGTAAGTTTAGTTTATAGGCAACTGATCCGACTCGTTCAATGACCTCAAAAGGCCCTATGTATCTCGGACTCAGCTTGCCTTTCTTGCCGAAACGCATCACCCCTTCCAGGGTGATACCTTAAGTAATACCTTTTCACCCACTTCGAAGTGAAAATCCTTACGCTTTGGATCAGCGTAGCTCTTCTGCCTATCGCGGGCAGCCTTGAGACGTTCCCGGATCTGGACAATCTTGTCCGTCGTCTGGAAGACAATCTCTGGTCCCGATAGTTGGACCTCTCCTACTTCCGCCCAACAAACAGGCGATCTGCATTTCCTACCATATAATGCCTCAAAAGGCGCAGCCTTTATGCTGGTGTGGTAGCTATTATTGTAGGAGAACTCGATCAGGGGTAGGTTTTTATCCCAGTTACCACCTAAATCGATCGCACATGCACGAAGCATGTCTTCTAGCGTTTGGATAGTACGCTCACTTTGACCGTCCGTCTGTGGATGGTAAGCCGTACTAAAGTTCAAACGCGTGCCCAAAGATTGCTGGAAACTCTTCCAGAAGTGAGATGTGTATCTAGTATCCCTGTCGGAGATAATAGACACAGGTATGCCGTGTAAGGCTACAATCTTATCAACATAAAGTTGGGCTAACATATCGGAGTTATACGTCTCCTTGATGGGTAGAAAATGAGCTGATTTAGTCAGCCTATCCACTATGACCCATATTGTATCGTTTCCTTTCCTGGTTTTGGGTAACTTGGTTATGAAGTCCATAGTTACGCATTCCCACTTCCACTCGGGAAGTTCAGGCTGTTGTAGCAAGCCAGATGGCTTTTGGTGCTCGGCCTTGACTTGAGCACAAGTCAAGCACTTCGCTACATGGGCGGCTACAGACTTTTTCAAGCCTATCCACCAATAATTTGCCTTTAAGTCTTGGTACATCTTGTCAGCACCAGGATGGACTGAGTATTTGGAACTATGGGCTTCCTGGAGAACAACATCTCATAGTCCTCCATATATCGGAACCCATATACGTCCGTTCAGTCTAAGAATTCCATCCTTGCTAAGAGTCAACTGCTCTTCAGTTACTCCCAGCTTTTCATTAGGATAATTAGTTTCTAACACAGCCTCACGCTGCGCAGCTAATATCCTCTCCATCAAATTATTCTTAACTTCAATGCTCTTGGCATTGATTCGAATAGGTTTTACCCTTTCTTTCCTGCTCAATGCATCGGCGACTACATTCGCCCTGCCGGGATGGTACCTGATTTCACAGTCATAATCATTCAGGGTTTCCATCCAACGGCGCTGCCTCATGTTCAACTCTTTCTGGTTGAACAGGTGCTGGAGGCTTTTGTGATCTGAATAAATCACAAATTTAATACCATAAAGGTAGTGCCTCCACAACTTAAGTGCAAATACAACGGCACCCAACTCCAAATCATGGGTGGTGTAATTCTTTTCATGCACCTTTAATTGCCTTGAAGCATAAGCAATCACCTTGCCCTTCTGCATAAGAACACACCCCATGCCCGTGTGTGATGCATCGCAGTAAACTACGAATTCATCTGTACCTTCCGGTAATGTCAACACAGGTGCGTTGCTTAGCTTTTGCTTCAGTATTTCGAAGGACTCTTGCTGCTTTGGGCCCCAAATGTACTTTTCTTTCTTCTTGGTCAAGGAAGTCAAGGGCGCAGCAATCCTCGAGAAATTTTCAATAAATCTCCGGTAGTATCCTGCTAATCCCAGAAAACTACGAATCTCGGTAGGCGTCTTTGGCTCTTGCCAGTTCATGACTGCCTCTACCTTAGCGGGATCCACTTGGATACCACGCTCACTCACAACGTGTCCTAAAAACTGAACTTCTCGTAGCCAGAATTCACATTTCGAGAATTTGGCGTAGAGTTTCTCACGTTGTAGTAATTCGAGAATGCAACGGAGATGCTTCTCGTGGTCAGCTTGATTCTTGGAATAGATAAGGATATCGTCGATGAAGACTATGACGAATTTGTCCAAGTACGGCTTGCAAACGCGGTTCATGAGATCCATGAACGCAGCCGGCGCATTTGTGAGCCCAAAAGGCATCACTAGGAACTCGTAATGACCATAGCGAGTCCTAAATGCAGTCTTGTGTACATCTTCATC